>NC_061121.1:231509724-231519887 GCF_002878395.1 Capsicum annuum | reverse complement strand
TATATATATTGTAGTATATTTTATAAGTAGTAGCATATATACATTGAATGGTGCGTATACACGTGTATATATATTTTATAGAAGTGTATATTTAACGTATACATGTGTATATGTTTTATAAATTGGTATATAACTATATCTATATATATTGTAATGTATATATATTATAGTATATTTTATAAGTAGTAGTATATACATTGGATGGTGCGTATACACGTGTATATATCTTCTATAGAAGTGTATATTTAACGTATACATATGTATATATTTTATAAATTGGTATATAACTATATCTATATATATTGTAATGTATATATAATGTAGTATATTTTATAAGTAGTAGTATATATACATTTCTTTGGTGCGTATACACGTGTATATATCTTATATAGAAGTGTATATTTAACATATACATGTGTATATGTTTTATTAATTAGTATATAACTGTATCTATATATATTGTAGTATATTTTATAAGTAGTAGTATATATACATTGAATGGTGCGTATACACGTGTATATATCTTCTATAGAAGTGTATATTTAACTTATACATGTGTATATGTTTTATAAAGTGGAATATAAGTATATCTATATATATTGTAATGTATATATATTGTAGTATATTTTATAAGTAGTAGTATATATACATTCAATGGTGCGTATATATGAGTAATTGACTAATTGTGTATATGTGTATATATTTTTAAAATTCCAATATAGTATATACTATATATATAGTGTATATATATTATTTAACGTATTTATAATGTATATAGGTGGGTATATGACTATATGTAATGTATATTGAAAGAGTTTTGTTTTTATATTTTTTACCGAGTTTGACCATTTTTTTGACCGGGCTTTGGTGGGTTTGACCGGGTTGGGTTAAGTGGGTCGGGTTAGGGTGGGTTTTAATTTTTTTTACTGTTGGGCCTGGCCCGGCCCGGCCCATCTAGCACCAAAACCGGCCCTTAACTGGCCCTCAATCCGGTTAAAATAGAAGGGCCAATTTCGGGTTGGACCGGCCCGGCCCGTTTGACACCCATACCACCACCAACACCATCCGACTATACCACGACAGTCAACGGAATACTACGACAAAAACTAGGGATTTCTCGAGTTCTTCCTACGATTTTACCATCAAAACTCAAAATTGTAAATCCATTCTCAAAGATAATACAACTAAAAGTTTTAGTTTTCATCATTAACTTAAAAGCCCTTATTTTTTAGAAAAAAAACAAATATAGAGCTCTTCTCGAACTCTGTTGCCTTTGAAGACAAAGAAAACGATTGATACAAGCAAGAATGATGTCGAAAATAACACCTATATGGTCGGAAATGAGAAGAAAAATGATCTGTTGTGGAAGGTTGAGCAAATTTGTTGAGTAGTTGTTTTTTGTAATGTATTGTTGAGTGAGAATGAGAGAGAAAGAGCCAGACCTCGAGATTTGAAATGATGAAACGTTTTGTATGGGTTGATTTGTATTTTGAAAAAGAATGACAAGTAGTTTTGAAAATGTTAATTTGTCCGAAATGATCTTAATTATTTTTAAAATCATAAAATTTATGCGTAATTTTTAATCCTCTCATCATGCAATTGCCGAAAGGGTAATTCAATTGAAATTGTATAAAAACTATTGAAGTTGTAGTTGACCGAGTACTCTATGAGATGACCCTGTGAAAACTCATCCCTGGTCCTCGATTAATCAATTTAGGTACTATTAGTCTAACATATGAACTCAATTGAAATTGTAAAAAATAAATGTTCAACATGTTGCGTTAGATTTCTCATCTGTTATAAATTATCAATCAGATTAGGTAACAACAGATTACGAATTTGATGTAAATTATCAAACAGATTAAGTCATCTGTTGCTACAGATTACCCATTTGTTGTAAATTATCAAATGGATTGTCATATGTCGCAATAGATTACCCATATGTTGTAAATTATCAAATAGGCGCTGCCATCTGTTGTGGCTAACCCTATGAGAACTCACCCCTAGTCCTAGATAAATCGATAGTTTACCCTATGAGAACTCACCCCTAGTCCTAGATTATTCAATTAAGGTATTAGTACCCTAGTCCTAGATTAATCAATTAAGGTATTAGTCTAATATATGATGTAGTAAGAATCGGTTCGGCTCAAAGTGATCGATCGAATGCTCTGTCGGGAGGAACTCAGTACCGTCTCATTATGCAATTGCCAAAAGACTAAATTGAAGTTTTAGTTAACCCTATGAGAACTCACATTCAATTGAGGTATTAGTCTAACATATGAACTCAATTGAATTATATATAAACAAATGTTCAACCTGTTGTAACAAATGTCTTTTCGATTGGATCAAATCAAACAGATTATGTAATCTGTTGCAACATATTATCCATCTATTGTAAACTATCAAATAGATTAAGTCATTTGTTGCGATAGATCATGAATCTGTTGTAAACTATCAAACAAATTAAGTCATCTGTTGCGACAGATTACCCATCTGTTTTAAATTATCAAATAGGCGTTGTCATCTATTGTAGTTGACATTATGAGAACTCACCCCTAGTCCTAGATTAATCAATTAAGGTATTAGTTGAACATATGAGGCAGTAAGAATTGGTTTGGCTCAGAGTGATCGATTGACGACTCTTGTCGGGAGGAACGCAGTCCCGTCTCATCATGTATTTGCCAAAAGACTCAATTAAAGTTGTAGTTGACCCTATGAGAACTCACCCCTAGTCCCATATTGTTCAATTAAGGTATTAGTTGAACATAAGAGGTAGTAGGAATCGGTTCGTCTCAGAGTGATCGATCGATGACTCTTGTCGGGAGGAATGCAGTACCGTCTCCTCATGCAATTATCAAAAAACTCAATTGAAGTTGTAGTTGACCCTTTGTGCTCATTCATCCATCCTTAGTTCCACGTAGATCAATGTAGGTACTATTATTAATCTTATCATTAAGTTAATGAGAACACATTTTAACTCATAGTGATCGATCGACGATTCGGGTCGGGATGAACGCAATACTAACACCATGCAAATGCAACGACTCAACTGGATTTGTAGTTGACCCTGTGAGCCAATTCATTCATCCCTCGTTCCACCTAGATCGATGTAGGTACTATTATTAATCTTAACATTAAGTTAATGAGGAGCTCATTCTTTCATCCCTAGTTCATCCTAAATCAATTGCAACAAACAACTGAGTTGTTGGAGAATTTCAAACAGATAACAATATCTGTTACAACAGATGACATTTCTTATTTAATTATCAAATAGACATTTGCATCTGTTATGACGGATGACTGAGGTGTTGTAAATTTTAAAACAGATATTGATATCTGTTGTAACAGATGACGTTTCTGATTTAGTTATCAAATGACATTTCCATCTGTTGTCATAGATGACTGAGCTGTTGGGATTTCTCAAACAGATATCTAAATCTGTTGTAACAGACGACATATCTGTTTGAAAATCTTTTTGTTTTCTTTTAATTTTAAAGCAAGCTACTGTCCGAGTAGATAAAGTAGTAGTACTACTAAAGGCGGTAAAAAATACTTCTTGGATAACTCAAAAATCTCTTTGAGTAGTCTTGTCCTATCTTTTCAATGTCACCCATTTTCTTCCTCGTGCCCCTCAAATTATTAGTGAATATTAATTAATGAATATTGAAACCCCTAATACTTCTTCCATTTCATATTGACTTGGCACTCCCATCAAGAAAATATTAATTAGGAATTTATTTTACTACCAAATTAGCCTTATTAATTATGCTTTGAAACTATAAATTTGAATAAATACACTTTGTTTAGTCATTTAATATTAAGGGTAGTGCATCTAAAAATTAGAATTATCTCATCTCTCCTCTCCTCTCCTTCAGCCCTAAATCTCTCATCATTTTTCTTTCTATCCTCTTTAGGGTTATCACAGCCTTTTTTTTCTCTCCCATTTCTCAAAAATTTTCGTTCAGATCTAAATTGATCGATATCCATATCTTAGATTCCTCGACTGAAATTGCTGTTTTAACCCCCTTTTGACATTAAGGTATGATATGATTCACTATTGCTCTTTCATTCTCGTCTTCTTCTTGCAACTTTATTTACATCTTTTTGTTTATTTAATTACCATTTTTTCATATCATATTTATTTACAAGATTTGAAGGAACTTTTAATTGTTGAATAAACATACCGAGAATTTTTATTATAAGATGCGAAAAAAAGTCATCTGTTGGGAGAAGTTTAAAAGCCTTATTGGCAGTATCATTTTTTTTGTATTTTGTTTATTTCTTTGTTGTTGATGCCGTTATTGATGTTGTTGGTGGGGTTGGCATTGTTAGAACTTGTGGTGTGGTGATGTTGGTGGGGTTGGCATTGTTGGAACTTGTGGTGTGGTGTGGTTTAGACGGTGGGTGCTTCTTAGCTTAAAAATAGTGGAGTCCGAACAATCAACACAAGGAGTAAGGGAGAAAAAATAAAAAGTTTAAAGTGAATAAGAAGAGAAGAGTTGGTTACCAAAATTAAAAAAATATGTACTGAGTGGGAATTGAACTCAAGACCAAAAGAAATAAATAGCCTTAAGCACCCATAAACAACAACTAGGCTAACCAAACAACTCTTACTATGGGTGCTCACTGGTTAGATTATATACGTTTTTTCATTTATTTCCACATACATATATAAAGTTCGATACGAGTTCAGTCTGTGCTCGCGCACCAGGAGGACTCTATGTGGGTCTGTCCCTTGTTGTTGATGGTGTTGGAACATAGGATGTATGCTTCTTTGTTGTTGATGATGTTGTTGGAACAAATGTTGTTGTTTTCTTTGTTGTTGATGTTTTTTATTTGTTGTTTGTAGTTTATGTTGTTGTTGATGTTGCAACAGACAGAGCAACTGATGGAACAAATCAAACCACCAGCAAGGCTGCTATGTATTCCAACAGACTCCATATCTGACGCAACAGACTCCACATCTGACGCAAACTATCCGGGATTTATGTGTTGTGTGTGTTAGTGTTACTTAAATAAAACTGGTGACTTTATTAATATATAAATTAAAAAAAACGAATCTAAATACAACATTTTATCTTTTTGTTGTATTTCTGAAAGAGACAGATTGATAATCTGTTGCAAAATATATTCCACCTGTCAGATAACTTACAACATATAGACAATCTATTGCAACAGATGGATATATCAGTTTGCTTTTCCATCAGCTGTGGCATCTGTTAGAACTTGCTAGTCATCTGTTTATTCAATTTTATCAAGAGCAATAGATTTTTCTAAACACTTCTTGGCCAAACTCAATTTTTGCACTTGGATTGCTTCTCTTTTTTTCTTTGCATCCTTCAACCAAACTAAATTTTTGCTCTTAGATTGAGGGCAAAAATTAAATTTGGAGGCCAGCTTGAAGGATGCAAAGAAAAAAAGAGAAGCAATCCAAGAGCAAAAATTGAATTTGGCCAAGAAGTGTTTAGAAAAATCGATTGCTCTCGATGAAATTGAATAAACAGATGACTAGCAAGTTGGAACAGATGCCACAGCTGATGGAAAAGCAAACTGATATATCCATCTGTTGCAACAAATTGTCCATATGTTGTAAGTTATCTGATAGGTGGAATATATTTTGCAACAGATTACCAATCTTTCTCTTTCGGAAATACAACAAAAAGATAAAATCTTATATTTAGATCCATTTTTTTTCTAATTTACTTATTAATAAAGTCACCAGTATTATTTAAGTAACACTGACACACACAACACATAAATTTCGGATAGTTTCAACAATATTACATTAAATCTCGGATAGTTTGCTAATTACATCTTATTTTAAAATTTTGAATTGTGATACATATATGGACTAGTGATACATATGTATATGTATCACTAGTAAATATGAATCCGGGATTTTATGTCATTTTTAAAAACATTAAGGGATATTGTGTAATATGGTGTCTTAAATATGAGATTTGTGTAATTTTTCCTTTAAGGGATATGAACAGTCGTGGCTTTTTGTTTGACTAAGTTCAGTCCCTTTCAATTCTCAATCATTTTATAAATAGGTCCCTCCGGCCTCCTCACTCACTCACTCTCACTCACTCTCGTTCATTCTACTATACTTGCAATACTAATATGTCAGATCCAAATTCGTACAAGAAGGTTCATATCGAGTCCTTGCAGGAACTTCAAAGGCAGTTTGATGAACTCCAGAGGGATTTGGCCGACTTCCGAGCAAGGCTGAGGAGGGCCCTGCTGCTGCCAGATGAAAATTGTCAGGTTGACAATAATAATACTAATAGTAATAATAATAATAATTAGGTTATGTTTTTTTTTCTTTCTTTTAGCGTATGTATTTTCCCTTTTTATATCTGATCTACCTATAAGGGATTCAAAAAAATTCATGTATATATTTGGTTTGGTTTGGTCGATTTTAAATTTTTAATTCTTATTCAATATTTAATTATCATTCTATTTATTCCCTATTCAAAACATGTCGGCGGTTGGAGTTAGGGATACGATCATGATGAGAAATTCTCCTAAAAATGGTTTGTTAATAAATAATAAGGAACTAAATGATATTATAAGCATAAAAGAAAGATTATTTAATTTAAAAAAAGTCACAACATTGGATTAATTTAATTAAGATATATATATGATGATATGATTTTTAAGAAAAAAGTTAATGAATAGTCGTGACTGTGACTTTTGTCTAAACACATTCAACAAACAAACAAAAACAAAAAATGATTCTGATGCATTAAATTCCTCATTTCTTGCGACTTATGAATCAGTTAGAAGAAATCAAAAAAATTCCTTAAACAGATGGTCAATTTATAGCAACAGATGGTATATCTATTGAAATAGATGAGTTATCTGATACAACAGATATACAATCTGTTGCCATAACTCAATTAATAAAAATGGTTATTAAAGAAATGAAAAGATTAAGTAACCACCAGCTTGATTTAATTAAGCCATTTCTTTTCACAGAAAAGAATAAGGAAATAAATGATAAACACAATTTAAACCGTAAAAAACTCACCAGAAATATTCTTGTTTTAAATCTTCTTTATTAATTTATATAATTAAAATGTGAAAAAATTTGAATGTCATGAAGATAATTTATTTTTTTAAAAGATATATATTATATGTTGCAACAGATATATTATCTGATGCAACAGGTTAACTATTTGTTGTAACAGATGATATACTATTGTAACAGATGATTTATCTGATGCAACAGATATATAATCTGTTGTGCAAAAACGGTTGCTGGAAAGAACTAATTATTTTAATAATTATAAAGCTAAGTTTCAAGCTAAAAAGTCATGACTTATCACAATATTGCCTAATTTAATTAAGTCATAACTTTTTACAGTAATCAAGAATGTCATTAATAAATGAAGGTGAACAGTTGTGCCTTTAAACCTGCTTTATTTATTTTATATAATTAAAAAGTCATAAAATTTGGATGTCATGAAGATAATTTATTTTTTAAAAAATATATATATATTATATGTTGCAACAGATATATTATCTGATACAACAGGTTATCTATTTGTTACAAATCATGATATATCTGTTGTAACAGATGATTTATCTGATGCAACAGATATATTATCTGTCCAAATCAGTGTAAAAAAATGATTCCTGAAAAGAACTAATTATTAATAATAATAAAGCTGAAAAGTTATGACTTATCGCAATATTGATTAATTTAATTAAGTCATAACTTTTTACAGTAATCAAGAATGTCATTAATAAATGGAGGTGAACAGTTGTGCCTTTAAATCTGCTTTATTAATTTATATAATTACAAATTCAGAAAATTTGGATGTCATGAAGATAATATATATTTTTTTAAAAATATATATATTATATGTTGCAACAGATATATTATCTTATGCAACAGGTTATCTATTTGTTGCAAATCATGATATATCTGTTGTAACACATTATTTATCTGATGCAATAGATATATTATCTGTTGTCCAACTCAGTGTAAAAAAACGGTTCCTGAAAAGAACTAATTATTAATAATAATAAAGCTAAAAAGTCATGACTTATCATAATATTGATTAATTTAATGAGATAATACATAAAAATGACCCTAAACTTGACACCATTTTATAACTTTGATCTTAAACTTTTACAGTGCACAAATATGACCTTGAACTATTCAAAACTGCACAAATATGACCTCCAATCCGACGTGGCAAAACACGTGTTCAACACGCAAATGTAGACGCATCTAGCTTAAAATCTAAGGGCATAATACATAAATATGACCTTAAACTTTGACAATGCATAAATATGACCTTTAACTATTCAAAATAGGATAAATATGACCTTTAACTAGTCAAAATAGGATAAATATGACCTTTAACTATTCAAAACTGCACAAATATGACCTTTAAATGACTTTTCACTATTATTTTTCATTATTTTCGGCTCAAAGATTAAAATGGCATCAAATTTCTTTTGTCATTGCGGAAATAGAGCAATATTGAAGATTTATTAATTAGGTGGGTCAGCCTCATACGAAAAAATCGCGCGGGTATGTATATATATTATAAAGCAGAGGGTAAATTTAAGTTATATAATATATCTAAATATAATTTATTTAAATATTAAATTAAAGATGAAACTATACTAATAATAAAAAAATTATAGTTTTAATAAAACGTTATTAAATTAACGTTATTAAGGATAGTAGTAGTAGTATATTAAATTAACGTTATCAAATTAACGTTATTAAATTAACGTTATTAAAATGTTATTAAATTAATGCAAGGGCGGACCTACGTGGTTGCCATGGGGTTCACTCGAACCCCCTCGGTAAAAAAATTACGTTGTATATATGTACGTATATTAATGTTGAACCTCATGAAACAAGATACTTAGATAGCCCAGTTGTGTTATTTGCTCTTCTTGGGCGCTTCCTTCAGCCTACTGCGCGGGTTCGATTTTTTAATTAAAAAAAAAGTTAGGTGTTGCAGCTATAGAAATAAAAATAATAATAATAATAATAATAATAATAATAATAATAATAATAATAAACGATGTCTTTTTAACACAAAAAGCAAAACTTTGACAATATGACCTTTAATTTTTCAAAACTGCACAAATATGACCTTTAACTATTCAAAACTGCACAAATATGACCTCCATCCAAGTCAGCCCTTTTAACGATGTGGCACTGTGTGATTGGATTAACTTTCCACCTAGGCGCAAGTGAAACTCACACATGGGGTTGCAAAATCGGAGGTCATATTTGTTCAGGTTTTGAATAGTTAAAGGTCATATTTGTGCACTATCAAAGTTTAAGGTCAAAGTTATAAAATGGTGTCAAGTTTAGGATCATTTTTATGTATTAACTCTAATTTAATTAAGTGATAACATTTTACAGTAATGAAGAATGTCATTAATAAATGGAGGTGAAAAGTTGTGTCTTTAAATCTGCTTTATTAATTTATACAATTAAAAAGTCAGAAAATTTTGAATGTCATAAAGATAAATTTTTTTTTAAATATATATATATATTATATGTTGCAATAGATATATTATCTGATGCAATAGGCTATCTATTTGTTGTAAATCATGATATATCTATTGTAACAGATGATTTATCTTATGCAACAAATATATTATCTGTTGTCCAAAAAAGTGTAAAAAAAAACGGTTCCTGGAAAGAACTAATTATTTATAATAATAAAGCTGAAAAGTCATGACTTATCATAATATTGATTAATTTAATTAAGTCATAATTTTTTTACAGTAATCAAGAATGTCATTAATAAATGGAGATGAACAATTGTGCCTTTAAATCTGCTTTATTAATTTATATAATTAAAAAGTCAAAAAATTTGGATGTCATGAAGATAATTTATTTTTTTAAAAAAATATATATATTATATGTTGCAACAGATATAATATCTGATGCAACTGGTTATCTATTTGTTGCAAATCATGATATATCTGTTGTAACAGATGATTTATCTGATGCAACAAATATATTATCTGTTGTCCAAAACAGTGTAAAAAAAATAGTTCCTGGAAAGAACCAATTATTAATAATAATAAAGCTGAAAAGTCATGACTTATCATAATATTGATTAATTTAATTAAGTCATAACTTTTTACAGTAATCAAGAATGTCATTAATAAATGGA
>NC_061121.1:231421293-231509624 GCF_002878395.1 Capsicum annuum | reverse complement strand
ACTTTTTACAGTAATCAAGAATGTCATTAATAAATGGAGGTGAACAGTTGCGATTTTTTGTCTAACTCATTCAAGTTCAATCCTCTATAAATAGGTTCCTCCTTACTCAATCTTTCGTTCTACTACACACTATTTATTCCTCACTCTTGTTACATCTTCAACTACTTTCTCTTCAAGGACTTAATAGTTTTTTTCTATCTCTGGTAAATTTTTTTATTGATTTTTGTGTAAATATACGTTGTATTACATTACATTCAAATTCTTTCTTTTCTTTACTTTTGTGTTTACGTGTGTGTTTTGTCAACTTATGCGTTTTTTAGATATGGCTGATCCTGTGTGAGATGTCGTTATTTTACGAGACTCCATGAGGGAACTACATAAGGAGGTTCATGACCTGCATTGGGAGTTGGCCGCCATCAGAGTAAGGATGCTGCAGGAGATCCGCAGTCTCCAGAAGGCTCTGCTGCTGCCCTTTGAAGATTGGCTGGTTGGCCATACAAATAATAATGATGTTAATAATGATGATAATAATAATTAAGCTTTTTTTTCTGTTATCTATGTATTTTTTTGTTTGTTTTATAAAAAATTATGTTTGATTTACGACTTTTTATTTCTTATTTAATTTTTGTGTTGTCTATTTCTATTTCTTAACGAATGACATGTCTACAATTAAGGAATAATTTGACTCCAGTATTAATAGCAAGAACATATGAGTTATCTATTAGTTTTTGGGTGTGACAGGAGCTGTATCTAAATTTTGTTGTTTGAAACATATTAGTAATCTGATGAAACAGATTATTTATCTGTTGAAACAGATTACTAATCTGGTGCAACAGAATACCCATCTATTCGATTCATATTACGGGCACCTAAAATCCTCAAACATGAATCCATCCAACATGAGTCTACTGTTACAACAAAATATTTATCTTTGCCGCAGATAATGGATCTGTTTAAATAGATTGCTCTTGTATTGCATTCATATTCGCGTGCAAGCTATTGTTGAAAAAACAACACACTAGCAATTACCCAAATTCAACTAAATAGCATAATTTGACTTACCAAAGTCTCCTCTCAAGTAAATTCCAAAGTTGAAAGTGATTTACGAAATAAAATTTGACATAAGGATTTGGTCAAAGAGCAGCAGTTGGGGTAACAACAACAACAACAACAACAATGGTCAAAAAGAAGAATATGAAGATGATAATGAAGTATAAGATGATGATAATGAATCAGAAAATGATGAATAAAGCAACAACAACAATGAACAATAAATATCATGAAGAGAGAGAAAATAACAACGGATGAGGAGAGAGAAAAGACATTTTTTTCCCTTCGTTCCCCGTTATATATTAACTAACATTTGGATCAAAGTGTAAATTTAAAAGCTTATGGGTTATTTTAAAATTTTCAAAACTTTCTTAAACCATAATTAAGTAATTGTCACCTCTACTCAATTATTAAGACTTGTGTCACCTACACCTCATTTTAAAACTCTTTTGTCACCTGTGGCCCAACCCCCCAACTTGCCTACTGGAAGTCTGAAACTAACCTTTTTCCTAACTGAACCAATATTCTGATATTAGTACCCCCCCCCCCAATCAGAACTAGGAAATCTATCTTGAAGAATAACAAGGTACTCCGTAAGCTGATTACACTGTCCATTTGACAACACTTACCCTCCCGAAACCCCACTTTGTGGGAATATACTGGGTATGTTGTTGTTGTTTATTGTCCCAAACTATCAATAACTACAATGGGTCATCCATTCTGCCCAGAAGATGCAGTTACTTCAACCATCGAACTTGTCTTTCTAAATAAATGGACAAGGAGGTGAAATAACATAAGTAACTGATTGCCTCCATTCTCCATATTTCGCCCAAAAAAAGTCAAATTCGTCTTTCCAACTCGAAAACTTGTACAAACTGAGTGCATTTGTAACGATACCAAATTCTCAACTCGACAATCAATACACAGAGTGAACGGAACTAATAAACTTTGATTAATATGAAAAGGAGAAATTACAGTATGAAGAAAAGGATCAGTAATAGAAGGGGATGAGAGGACTAGAGAAAATTAGGGATGAGAAGCAAAGCTTTTGCCTAAGCAATTATCACAATTTTCATAAGTCTATTCTTCCTAGAATGTATTATTTATTAACCTATATCCCACACATAACCACTTAATGTGGTATTGGGCTGCTTCACCATGATTGGTTTCGGCCCATTCATAACAATACCCCCAACTCCAATAAGAACCTTGTCCTCAAGGTTTAAGTTGGCATGAGCATCCTCGGGTACCATTAGAGTGATAAGCAACAAGGATATAACTTGGTTGGCAGCCTGGATTTTTGTAGACGTGGTTGCATCATTCTTGTTTAGCTGCTGACTAACATGGCAAAGATATGTAATAATGTGAGATGTGTCCAAAAGAGCAGTGCAAGTAAGTATATCATCCAAACATGTAGAAGCACTACTGATAGCCATACACGGGACCTTTGTCATATTTTCTATTAGCAACACACACAGATGGCTAATGGAAGCTGCAATGCCCTTCTCTCTCCATGTGATTGCAATACAATTCTCGACAATAGAGAACACCTTGGACCAACAGGAATTTACACACCCTAGTTTCCCAGGATCCCATACTCTACTCATAGAGTTTGAACAAGCAATGACAAAAAACTTGTCAAAACATCCCAGTAACAATAGTTCCTCCACATTCTCTGCATAACCAGATTGCAAGATGTAGTAATTCACACACTAACACTGCCCGAAATCCCATGCTCTAGAGATATAATTAATATACGGGGTTAATAAAAACTTGCCATAGCATCCCTGCAATTGTAGTGCCTCTACGTCCACTGCATAACCTGTTAGAGCCATGAACTCAAAATGGATTCCTGGATCCCATACACAAAGGTTCGATGGCGTTACATGAATGGGTACCAAAAAAATTATGGCCCTAGGATCAACTGGAAAACAGGGAATCACGTAAACACAATCCCATAAGGCACCGGCAAAAGCATATGGGAATTTGATATCAACAAATTGCCTAGTCGTTGTTGACATTAGAAATAGATGGCTAGCAGAAGGAACTAGTAAACTAGATGTATCTCTTGGATGCAAATTCCCAAATACCCTGGCAACATGGAGTGGAGGTCCTTCTAATCCAGGATCAAACATAAAATGATGCAACATACTCGGAGTAGACACATTTTCAATAAAAAGTGAATCAAATGTCACCTCAGGATCCATGAAAATAGAAGCAACAGGCAGATCAACGTGGCTCTTAGTTTCCGGAGTCATACCCCCAACTGTAATAACAAAAAAATAGAGAATTCAGATCACGAGTCACAATGTCTTCCTCCTCGTTATTGCCATTCAAATCGGAGTTCCAGGTCTCCTTTTTCACTTGGAGGGCAGAATATTTAGTGTCTTCAGTTTTATGTTGCAATGATGCATCCTTCATTAAAACCACTGGTCGAGCTGCGATGATGGAAGAAATTCCATCCATCGATTTTCCAGTGCAAAAATTAGAGACCGGAATAGGCAGGTTACTGGAAGAGCGTGCTCAATCAGTTCCTTTGGTTGTGCACGGTTTAAAGAAGATGTCATTGCATCAGTGAGGACTCCAATGTCTAATTCCTCAGTATCATACACCTTGGCTGCTGTTGTCACAAAGTGTGCACCCTCATGGAAAATAGTGTTCAGATCATGAATGTCGGAGGTCACTATTGTGTGTGAAATTTCGTCGAACACTGCATCTTCGACAATAGATGAAGGTCCATATACCAAATCTATTTGAACTAATTCTACATTGCCAATTAGTGGTGTCTCCATGTCATTAGGAGTTTCAATCTCAGTATCATTTCCAGTAAACGATGCCAAAGAATCTATAATCGCACATTTCACTGCCAATTTATCGAACATGTGGTAGGCATTTTTATCGTCCAAAGTAGAAGCAAAATCAGATCTGAAGATTTTTGCAGTTGATTGTGTAGCACAGCCGTAGCGATTTTGAAAATGTATGATCAACTTCTCAATAAAGTGCTTCCAATCAATAAATTGACCGTTCCGATTCAGCCATTGAAACCATTTCAAAGCATCACCATCTAAATAAATCGACGCAATAGACAACTTATGAGTATCGGCTATCCCATTGAGTTCGAAATACCTTTCAGCTTTGAAAATCCATGCCTCTGGATTCACGCCATGGAAATGGTCTAACTCCACCCTTGATGGTTTGTGGCGAAGAGTGCGCGGAGCTAGTGCTGGACCACCAGACATATCTGGAACTAGATTCTGTGCGCCCGATGATATCACCTGGCCAGCCAACTCTTGCACCAGTATACGAATTTCTGAGAGATCACTTGAGATGGACTCTTGAACACCATGAATAGATTTCGCAACATACTTGAGCATTTGGTCCTCCATGAGAGACCTCTGAATGAAAGCACCAATGTAACGATACCAAATTCTCAACTCGACAATCAATACACAGAGTGAACAGAACTAATAAACTTTGATTAATAAGGAAAGGAGAAATTACAATATGAAGAAAAGGATCAGTAGTAGAAGGGGATGAGAGGACTAGAGAGAGTTAGGGATGAGAAGCAAAGCTTTTGCCTAAGCAATTATCACAATTTTCATAAGTCTATTCTTCCTAGAATGTATTATTTATTAACCTATATCCCACACATAACCACTTAATGTGGTATTAGGCTGCTTCACCATGATTGGTTTCGGCCTATTCATAACAGCATTCCTTCCCTTTGAGATCACCCTTGTTCTCAAGAGCGAAATATGAAGTAGGAATTTGATAATTGACGACTCCTAAATGTGCAGCAATGTGACAGTTCACAAGGTAGGCCATATGCTCATACATTCTCAGTTCCTTCACAGGGGCAGATTTTGCCCCAAGTTCCCGTATCACTCTCAAAGTTGAACCATAAATCGCACGAAGTCATGACCTTGGAAAGAATTATATCAGAACGAGCCTGCCATGAGAGCATTCCTTTTGAAGCAGCTCTTGAACAAACATCACAAATTCTATTGTTGATTGCGTTTGCACCAACTCCATTACGCTTCTCCTTTTCATTAGCTGAAATCATATTCGTGGAGGAGATTACTAGGAATGCATGAAGAGTTTGACTGCTCCAGCTTCTGTATCCTTCTTGTTTCTTGTTTTCACCGACTTGTCTTTGTTAGAGTTAACTTCTTCACTGTTTAAATAATTTGCAAACACTTTTTTTCTCTCTTTCTATGAAAAGAACATCAAGAACAAAGCCTCCAAAATTCCCTTTATCACTCTTATCTTCCATGGAAGGCGCATCCAGAGACCAATCTTCAAAAGCCTCTACATCACTGCCAAAAGACTCTAAGTAACCAGGATCTCATATCCTCTCCCAAAAATCTTGGAAAAACTAACCTTTAGCTAACTGATTAATAAACTTAACTAATTATGCGGACTAATTCTGATATCATACTCTTACAACTGTAGACTCAAACGACCAAGATTCCCCACACTCAGAAAAGAAAAAGAAGACTAACCTGATCAATTCCACCAAGTGTTGGGCAACCTTTACAGGAGATACAACTAACCCACAGAACGTCGCTTCCAGTATCTATCTGTACGTGGAATTCCTTAGGAGGGGAACCCAACCGAATTCTTGTATAATAGATCCTGAAAAAGAAAAAATCATATCTTCAGCTAACATTCAATGTGATGATACATAACTCGTAAATAAATCATAAAACTGCTATAAAAAATGATTTAACCTTTGCCACTAGATTAGTAAAGTAACAAAAGACCAAGAAAGACAATGTAAATAAGAATGATAAAGGCCATAAATCCAACTTAGTACATAGAAAGGGATAAGTGCAAATATTGATACAGACTATACTACTAATGAACCCAAGAAATAACCAGAGAAACAAACTTTACCAAGTACCATTGCCACCAGTCCAAGAAACTTCATTTTCTCCTTCATTTTCTTTAAAAGATAAACAAAAAGAGGGCTATACTGTTATGGATAAATAATAGTTTCTCTGCTCCAAATATGTCTCATTCACAAGTATTATGCAAACTCTGGAAAACATGTTTGCGTCCCAGTCTAGGGCCAGGATTATGCAACTACGTCTGCAGTTACAGACCACAAAGAAGGGTACGATATCCATGGTTGACTATATGAAGAAGATGAATACATTTGCACATAACCTAGCAGCCCAACCAGCTACCAATGTCGATCTGATTTTGTATATTCTACGAGGTTTAGGACCTGAGTACGACATCCAGGTTTGAACAGATCGCCTTGGCAGATCTCCACGGTTTGTTGATTAGCCATGAATACAGGTTTAAGTAAACAACTGTTGTCGACAGATTGGACAAGTAAACCTCACTGGTAAGGAACTTGTATTCTCAAAAAAGGGGACAATGCAGGCTTTAGGAAGAATCAACATTCTGGTGGTTTAAATGGTGGAAAAGGAGGCAGGGGTCGTGGCAGGAATACAAATACACGACAGTCCAACTCAATTTTTTCAAACTCAAATACGACTGAATGCCAAGTTTGCTCTAAATTTGGACACATTGCCCTCAATTGTTACCGCAAGTATGATTTCGCTTATAAAGGCCCTAACAAACAACATTTACCAGCTATGGTGGCGCATCCATCGAGTGTCATGGATCCTTTCTGGTACCCGGACTCTAGAGCCACAAATCACTTAACAAATGAATTGAGCAATTTGATGGTGCGTGACAAATACACCAGCAGTGAACAAATTCAAGAATACACATGGAGTTCACATATTCTTAGGGCCGAATCTCATATCCTGGAGCTCTAAAAGCAATGTATAGTTGTTCGGTCCAGCACTGAATCTGAATATAGGGGTCTCACAGCTGCGACTGCTGAATCAACTTGGGTACAGAACTTGCATCAGGAACTTCATGTTACACTGACTCATACTCCAATATTGTGGTGTATCTGTCACCCACATATTTGACTACAAATCTGATTTTCCATGCCCGCACAAACCACATTGAACTTGATTTTCAAGTTGTTCGCGAGAAAGTGGCTTCAAGGGACTTGGACGTGAGCTACATCAGCTCAGTTGATCAATTAGCTGACATTTTCACTAAAAGCTTATCGACGAGGAGGTTTACATTTCTTCAAGACAAGCTTGCTATAGCTGCAGTTTACTTTTTCTTCGAGACAAGCATGATATTGATGCAGTTTACATTTCTTCGAGACAAGCTTGCTATCGCTGCATCATAGCGGCGCGTGCAGGGACTGTTAGGGATACATCATACATGTTACCTTGTAACATATCCAGTAGCTGATAGGACTCCTAGTTCGATTAACTCTCTTTGATCTAATCCTAGTCTAGCATAGAGAACCCTCCTCTGTATCTTTGTGTATTTATACGAGTTAAACGTACTCCCAATTGTATTAATATACTATCAGATTTTGCTTCTGTTTCCAAAACCTTTCACACACTACTAATGAATCATCAGCAAAACAACTAGTTTATTAACTAAATTTCACGAACCAGATCGTCAACAACAGTTCTTTGAAGCAAAAATCATGATATATCATCAATAATGTGTAATCACCTAACAAAAAGTACATAAGCACATAAATAAAAACCAAAATTCCTTGCATCGCTATAGGATGTTCCCATTGAACAGAAAAATAATGGAAACACTACTCTCCGCCTCTGCAATCAACTAACTACATTCTCACCCAGATTAACCAAAACTATCTCCGAATGCACTTCAGATAGGCCAACACGAAAACCAAAATCCCTTCTATCACTACAGAATTGTCCACTGAACAGCAAAAATAACTACATTCTCATCAAGATTAACCACAACTGTCTCGACCAACATATTGCCCAAAATCCTTTTCTTTAGTACACATTGTTCATTCAACAGCAAAATAATGCTAACACTACTCTCCGCCTCGTCACTAACTACATTCAAAAGATTAATCACAACTAGATATTTTAGTTGATCTTCGCCAATTACTGTTATCGAAATCATCTCCTTCAGAAACTTTCCATCCCCGCTCCTCTACATTTTCTCGCCCACCTAGCCCATCCAACACTCACAAAAAAAAAAACAGTTTTTTCTGACAAACAATGCAACTAATTTCAACACATACCTACGTATTCCCACAAAGTAAGGTCTAAGGAGCTAGGTTAAAGTATACGTAGTCCATATCAATACGTCAAATGAAGTAGAGAGGTTGTTTCCAGCAGACCCTCGGCTCAGAACAATCCAACAACTACTTTACTAGCTAAATTTCATGAAACACATGATCAACAACAATTCTTGAACCTAAAATAGAGAAGAAGAAAAAAAGAATACGTAAAAATTACCTGGAAATAGATGATCCTTGTAGTGGGAAATCAATAACTCCAGATTGTTGCTGCAGCATTCTTCCATGTCTTATTCGATCACGTGCTCTCAGTTCCCTCATTTCTACTTCATCGGTGTTAAACCTCCTCTCTAACGGCAGAAACACCCCTTCCGATGTTGCCGTAGATATTAGCGACAGAAACACAAGAAGAAGCAGAGCCATTTTGAGAACAAAGAGAAGAAGAACAGAGGGAAAAAAAAATGCTCTGTTTTTGCTATTTTGAGAGGGAAAAACAAATAAGAGAAGCGAAGAGTTTTAAGTATTTATCGTAAATAATTTTATTACTATTTTAAGTGTAAACAACTTTTTTTTTTTTTGTTTTGGTCGAGTAAACAACTTTTGTCAAAATTCCCTAACAGGCTGTTATTTAAAGATATTACGAAAAAGAATACTTTACGTGACATTATTTTTTGTTGGGTATAGTCATGTAATTATACTTTTGATATTTTTTTACTATTTTTTAAATAAAAGACTGTTCTAATCATTTAAAAAAAAAAAAACTATTACTCTAAGAGACTTAGAAATTAATTAAAGAACTTATTTGATCTATGTAAGAAATACTCCCTCCGTCGCAAATTGAGATGACACATTGATTAAAAAAATAATTAATAACATGACTAGTTTATCATAGTGTTCCTATTAAATGATTTTTAAATTTTAATTTATAAAAAAAATAATTAATGCAAAGGGTAAAACATGAAAAAAAAATTGTATTAATAAAAAAAAATAAGTAAAATGAGAAATCAGATTAGAAAATTCAGCACAGGTAATTTGGGACGGAGGGAGTAAGTTAATTATTGATTTTGCTACACATGTTAAGAAAAAAAAAACAAAGACATAAATTTATCATGTTTTTTCATTTTTATCCTTTTCAAATTTCAAAATATTAATAATTTACATCACTCTCAATGCACATTTAATGGAGGGTAAATTTGGAAAAAATTTCCAACATCTACCTGTGAACCATTCACTTATTTTGAACACTAAAAAATACTCCAACAATTCACTTATTATGAAACGGATGGAGTAATCAATAGTAAGCTTATATTTGGAATATCTCATCTTATCCCATTTTATACCACCTCCCACGTAATATATATGAGTTCAAAAATTATAATCACAAAAACATAATACCAAAATAATTTAACCTCATGGAACACCTTTTTTCAACAAATGTGTAAAAGAAATATGATGCTAGGTTGTAAAATGAAAAAATGGCTATATATAGATTGGCTTGCCCAAATAAACAAAATATTGATTGGACCTAATACATAACTTAATGGAAATTTTTATCTTTTTATCTCATTGTACACAAAAAGTGAAAATTCCATAAGTTTTCATACATTAGTTTGATGGTGCATGTTGTATGGTGTATTCCATAAGTTTTCATACATTATTAATTTGGTAATCAGTATTTGAACATAGATATCATATACTATACTTATAAACATATTTGATAATCGGTAAATTAAACTTCAATTCGATACGGTATTTGGTAATACCATATTAAAGTTGGAGATGTGCAAATGTACGTTTAAACTTCAAAAAGTATATTTAATAGAAATTTTATTTAGTATTCTTTTTATTGCTTTTTACGAATATATTACCAATGTCCAAGAGATTCTTTGGGACGACTAATACTATTGTTTATTGGGTTGGTTATATATATATATATGGTAAATACCAAACTGTATTAATATCATTTATCAAACCCAATCCTGAATATGGAAATGTTGAAATTTTACTCCCAAATATTATATCAAATACCGAATTACTGAATATCAATTACTAAATTTTTCAGTTCAATTCGATAATTCGATTTTCGATATTTTATGGTCAGCCCTACTCAGTAGTCATTCATTAAGTTAAAATTATTATAATTATTAACTCAACTTTTAAATTTTACATTTAATAACTTACTTTTTCAGAACTTTTTTCTTTGTTCTTAGTTGTGGCCTTAAACGAAACAACAACGTGAATAAAAAATGCAAAAAATAACAAATGATAGTAACATATATATATAAATTAAATATCATTTCCTACTTGTATACAGATAATAAAAATAAGACAAAATAATATTTATCTGTTTTAAAATTATCAGTAAAGCATGGTAAATCAATATCATCCAATATGTACAAATATTAATAGAAATATATAGGATGAGAAAAAGAAAAAAAGATGATAAACTTTATTATTTGGCTAATGCCTTGTTGTAAGTTGCATAGAAACAAGTAATGAAAACTACTTACATATTTTTCAAGGAAACAATTAAAGCACTTTTATTGTTCCTTTCTATTTTTGGCCTATGAAATTTAATTTTTTAATTTATACTTTTGATTATTTCAGCAGGTCGATCTTGACCACAAAAGCAATAGTGTTATTTCGCAATGGAATTTATATTAGGGGGCGCACAATGACTTTTACAATCTGTATCTGTTTTGCAACAATAAACGATAAAATCATTGAATACTTCTGCAGTTGGCAAAACACATATCATGATAAAAATTAATATTTAATATTGTAATAATACATACTGAAAAATCAAAGCAAGTAAATACTTACAAATTCCTATCACCGTGAAGATAAGAAGAAATTACTTTGAAATTCATATCTTAATATTTAGTGTTGGTGTTTGGTGATATGATATTCTTTCTCTTTTGTGTTCTATTTATAACAGGTTTAGCAAACAATCTTATCAAGAATAATAATAATAGTAGTACTTATTGTAATTATAAAAAGTAATCTAATAAATGTAATTTAAAATCAATATATTTAGTAGTGAATTAAATGAAACTTACTATGTTAACAAAGACATTGAATTATAATACCTTATAAGAAGAATTCATATGAAGCAAAAATTAAATATGATCATCCAAATCATTTTTATAGCAAATTAGGTGATATGTTGGATTAAATTGCTGCTTATACCCACAATAATGACCCCCGTATCTTGTATGAATTTAAGTTTGATGCACAGTTAGTGTACTTTTTTTTCTTTTACACCATCAGGTAATTTTTACCTGCTATAGCAAGTCACCAGTTTTTACAGTTTTACGTGAGAAATGGACAGGATGTAACAAATGAAAGTAGCATTCTTGACTTTATCGACTCACTTCAAGAATAAAAGCTTGTATAGAAGGAACCTTCTCCTCTTATTTATTTTTGTTCTAAAACGTTTCAACGTTGTAATTCCCCGAGCACCCTATGTTGCTCAGACTCTTCGAACATGTCCACGAGTGCATGTCTACTCCGAAAGTAGTACATTATGGAGAACCCATAACACGGTGCGATTAGAAATTTAGAGTGTCCAGCAACATAGCTGGCAACATTTTAGCGCCATAAACAGATATTATTTCTATCTGTTCAATTTGAACTATCATATTTTTACCAAAGATCTTGATAGCCGACTATTTCTGCTTTAGGTGATGCACGCCAAAATTGTGATAGCGCAGTGTCAGAAAGCTTAACAAGCTGCATCTCAGGTGTTGTTCCTCCAAAGAGAATGTTCCAGCGTAACTTCCCTGAGGTGATTAAATGTCACATTTATGAACCGTTTTGAGTTCAAGGGATTCAATATAACCAATATCAACTTCATTTTCAACCTTCGAAAGATAATAAGAAAGTCGATCCTCAGACTATTGAGGATCGTCAAAGTATGACAGAAAATCACTAAGAGTCGTTTGGTAGAGTGTATAAGATCAATGCAAAATATAGTGTATTAGTAATGCTTATATTACTGTATTTCGAGATACTCTAAACATGGAAAGGCTTCTTATCAAACAAAGAACACATGAGAGGCTATATGATTCTACCGAAGATAGAAAAGGCAGGTCAAAACACTTGACACTGTTAACATCAATAAGAAGTCTCATCAATAAGCTAAAAGATAATAGAATTCAAGATAAATAACTCAAGAGAAGTTCCATATGTTAAAGTGGATAACAATGAAGAGCAGTCTTTGAGAGCTGTAAAACACTAAATTTTTGCAAAACCAAAACAATCTTCCTCCACAGAATGACTGTCTGGCACAGTGTTGAAATACTTTTGCCATGCCAGAAGAGGAACATT
The DNA here is from genome assembly GCF_002878395.1 of Capsicum annuum. Classification (NCBI taxonomy): domain Eukaryota; kingdom Viridiplantae; phylum Streptophyta; class Magnoliopsida; order Solanales; family Solanaceae; genus Capsicum; species Capsicum annuum. The sequence goes on along the minus strand of NC_061121.1, from coordinate 231,497,137 downwards.
CGTTAGACATATAGAACTTATACTTCTTGTGAAAACAAAGGATGTCAGCTTAGGGACATTTGTTTCTATAATATCCGAAACTGAAACTTCTGAAATGTCCAGCGCAACTTCTCAAAGCAACGGACACTGAAACTTCTGAAATGTCCAGCGCAACTTCTCAAAGCAACGGACAATGAGATATTAAACTTCTAAGCTACTAAGTCCATGCTAATTAACCTATCAAAATAACAATGAGATATTAAACTTCTGAGCTACTAAGTCCATGCTGATTAACCTATCAAAATTGATGGAGGATGTATTAAGCAATATCAAAATTGATGGAGGATGTATTAAGCAATTCTTAAGATTTAGATGCCTCAACTGCGAACACGTGAAAACTGAATATGGCAACTTGTACAGTTTATAACCACTGGAAGCTGAAGAACAAGTTGTTGAACGTCATTTTAGACAAGAAATACATGAAGTTATCAATCTTAGGACAGCTTTGCAGAGAAGCAATGTGGAGGCAGAAGCGTGTCAATAAAATTAGTGGTTTAAAGTCAAAGACCTTACATATGTAAACATACATACAAAAATACTACTGTAATAATTTAAAGTTATTTTATTTGTTCTTGCATAGTAATTGTTTTGGTGTAATATTTTTAAAAGACATATAACTTTAACTTCAAAGATTAATATAATTATTAATAAAAGTAAGAACTAATTGTAGTTAATAAGATATTAGCCATTTGTTTTCAATGCATTAACTTAGATGTTGTTGTTAAAATTTTATTTATTGATATAAAGTTTGGGTTGTTTAGTTCAAAGTTCTAAAATATTTCTTTAAAAATGAGATAGTATTTTTTTTTTTAAGATAATTTTTTAAAATATATTTCATAATCTTCATTATTATTTCGAGTGAAGTTGAAATAATGTAGTTTACTATTAAAATTTTTAAGGCCTCAAAATGCTTTACTAGCCTTATCCTTGAGTCACCCCTGTGTGGAGAGTAAACTTAGTAATGCGTCCGGTCCTTCACGAAGAGTCAAAATCTGGTAGATAAACTTTGTAAATGTAACTTTAAGCTTTTCATTTTTTGCTTCCCATAGAGATCTATGAAGCGTCGACTCTGTAGAGTTTACACAAGTGATACCGCCATTTCTTCGATAAGATGAGGAAAATCTGGTAGATAAACTTTGTAAATGTAACTTTAAGCTTTTCATTTTTTGCTTCCCATAGAGATCTATGAAGCGTCGACTCTGTAGAGTTTACACAAGTGATACCGCCATTTCTTCGATAAGATGCTTGTCCTCACAGCATCTTTTCAAGGCAAATGTGTTGAAACCTTGAAGTTTTGATGAATGACAATATGAATGAAACTAGTTGATCTGAGTTAATTCAGTGCAACTGAAAACTTCAACTTACTGATCACGTGAGAAATTGAAGAAGTTGTAGTTGAGTAAAATACTTGAAGATAAGTTGATTTAAAGAGTTGAAGTTTGACTACAATACTAAGGAGACAAGAGTTGAAATTAAAAAAGGAGTCTCACTTGAAGTAGAACTCTATGTAATGAGAATTTTGATTAAAGGAGGAGTAAGATGCAACATTTAGAGTAATTCATGCACTTACAAAGCAGAAAAGCACAATCGACAGATTAAGCTATTCAATCACTAAAGAAATGCATTGAAGAACCAGGTCCTAAGTATAGAATTCAGCTAAGAGTTTTAGCTTTGATTTTTAGAGTTGTTCACTGTGTTTGAGCTATTGATGTAATATTAGTTTCAGCATGTTATAAACTGAATTAGGAGATAGTCTTCGAGTTAGGGAAAACTCAAAGACTTTGAGAATGCATACCTTGGGAGGTGTGTGTAGTTAGGAATTAGAGTTTATAATTCCTAGTTGTTGAGTTATAGGGATTAGAGTTTATAATTCTTATTTGTTGGTTACAAGAATTTTGTAATCAGTCGTTGTTAAGGCTCAGAGTTATTTAGTGAAGTTGGAGTTAAATCCTGTAGAGGTGCAGATCGTGGTTTTTTACACCTTTTGAGCCAGGTGTTTTCCACGTAAAAATCATTGTGTTCTTTACTTTCTGTTTTACTTCTTCCTTGTAACACGTCAGTGGAACACGTCAGGCAACCCGTTCCATCGATAAGTAACAGTTAGGCGAAAATAAGATAATCAGTAGGGCACGAACTCTAACAAAACACATCAGAATGACATCGATTACATTACCAGGAAGGCTTCTAACGAAGTTGAGATAGACTTCGGCAGCAGTGGCGGACCCATGATTTAAAGAGTGTGGGTGCTTACTACAGAAAAAAATAAAAAATCACCTCAACATGGCAGTACACCTAACTAACTTCTTGTTTAGTGAGTGCTTTTATATAATTTATACTTATTTTCATATATTTTTTATATAATTATACCTATTCCGCATCGAGTTTAATGGGTGTCGAAACTCCCAAAACGTATGTGTAGGTCCGCCCTGTTCGGCAGCGCTTTCTTCCCTTAGGAGGCATCACATAACACAAATCACCAACAATCTGTAGGGAAAAAAGCTTAATACAAGCTACAAAATAAGAATATCCAAACTATCAGCATAGCAACAACCCAAATGTGAAAACTTTACAAATTGTACAATGAGCTAAGAAAGTCAAAAATGATGTTACAGAACTCTTTATAACGTGACCTCGTTATAACGGCATTTCACTATAGCAACCTGATTTTCTCGAGAACCAATTTTTCATGTCATATTTTACTTCTTCGTAACGACATTATACCTATAGCAGTAATGACTTTTATTATAGCGTTACACTCTTAGTAAAATTATATTAATAACATAGTCAAATATTATGTAATAATATTTTGTAAGAAATACATTATGTACAAAATAAAATACTATCAAACTATTTATGATAATCATCATTAATGTCATGCGCACAGTAAATTTTAAATACAAATATATATTTAATGGTGCACATCAGCTACTTCAAAACTTCACGAGAAAAATGTTTAATTTTTTTAATTTATTAATGTATATATATATATACATATATATATAACAACACTCTCTATAGCAACTATGAAATTTTCGAACAAACGTTGTCACTACAGAGAGGTGTACCTGTACTATCATTTTCTTAATGTTGTGTATTGAATCAGTACAATATCAATGTAATATGAAAATTTTAATTTGCATTGAGATACCCATATCTAATCTAAGGGTGTACAGACTAAATCGTCAAGTCAAATCGAACTGACGAACCAAACCAAACTGAGAAAAAAAAATCGACTTATGGTTTGGTTTGATTGGTTTGGCGTTAGAAAAAAAAAAATCGACCATTCTTGGTTTGGTTTGGTTTGGTGTTAACCAAAAAAAAAATTCAAACCGAACCCGAATCAAACCGACATAATTATATATATTGGAAAAAATTTAGTCCTTTAAGTTGTAATATTTGTCCATTAATTGCTAATTAAATGATCGAAAATTCAATAAAAACATAAAACCTAAATTTTTCACTCTTCATCTCATTTTTTAGTTTCAAGAGAGTTTTCTGCTCCTCATTTTTTCATAATTATGGTTTTTTCATTAGCACATGAGTGAAAACATATTTGATCTAGTCTTCGAGCACAATATAATTGTAAAAATTAAAGATTATAAAAAAAAAGCCGAAAAAGACCAAAAAACCCGAAAAACCCGAAAAAACTGACTAAAACCTAAGCCAAAAAAATCAAATTTATGTTGGTTTGATTTGATTTATAGTTTTAATAAACCGACATGATTGGTTTGATTTTTTTTTTTAATAAAAATCGAACCAACCCGATCTATGTACACCCCTACATATCAAACGGGTACTATGACGGGCATTTATTTTTTGAAAAAATAACATAAATATATATATCTTAACTTATTATATTTACACAAATTTTCACTCTTATAAAGTAATTACAAAAATTCTAACTAATTATGTATCTTCCTTGGATGTATCGTGAAGCTAATTATATATCTCGAAGGATCCAAAATTGAAAAAAAATATATATCAGGAGCTAATTGTGTATCTTTACAAGGAAAAAAATGTACATTCATTGGATGTATTATGTATCTCGACAAATCTAAAATGGAAAAAAAATATATCGAAAACTAGTTATGTATCTTTACGTAGGAAAAAATATATCTTCGTTGAATATATCAGAAGCTAATATGTATCTCGACAGATTCAAAATGAGGATTTTCAATAATTATGTAAAATATTAAAAAAAAATTGTAATTAGGCTCCAAACTGTGGGAAGAATTTATGTTGTTTGCCCTTATTTTCTTTTTCTATTGTTATTCGGTCCTTTATTCCTTCTTAGTTGCTGAGTTAGTTACGGAAAGCTTTAATTAATTGGGCAAACAAGTTAAAGGAATTTAACTGAGTTAATAGATTTAATTGAAAAAATTAAATATGCCACACAGAAATATTAAGGTGGAACACTGGAATCTCATGCAATAGGGGTAAATATGATTTTTCTGAGGGTATAAATAAAAAATATGACCTAAAAGTTGGATGAAAAAAATTACATATGTTAGAAAAAAATTTCTACATAAATCTCGAGAGTTTGAAACTTAATTATAGAAAATTCCAATATTGTATATAATTACTAAACATCTCAATTTTAAATAAAGATACATAATTAGTTCCCAATACATTTTTTTTAATTTTGAATCTGTCGAGATATATAATACATCCAACGAAGATATATTTTTTTTCTTTGTAAAGATACCCCCTCCATTTCAAAATAAATGAATTGTTGAGCTATTTTTCAATATCCAAAATAAATGAATTGTTCATTCCTCAAGAGACATGTTGGAAATTTCTTTCAATTTTATCATTTTCATTTAATGAGGTTCTTAAGTACTTCACATTTTTCTAAGAGAGTAATTTAAGAACAATTAAAAAAATAATAGTAGAAAGTAACCTACAATTTATGTCCTAAAATTTTTTTCTTAAGGTGTGTGACATATTCCAACAACTCAATTATTTTGAAATGAAGGAAGTATATAATTAGCTCAAGATACATTTTTTTCAATTTTGGATCAGTCGAGATACATAATTAGCTCCCGACACATTCAATAAATATACATAATTAATTGAAATATTTATAATTACTTTGTAAGGATGGAAATTTGTGTAAATATAATAAATTAAGATGTATGTTTATATTACTTTTAAAAAAAATATAGAAAAAAAATTATAAGAATATGACATGTGGTGTCCAGCAGGTTCAGTAAGAGAGCACTTTCATCCACCAAACAAATAATAAAGAAAAGAAGATAAAGAAAACGTTATCTCCTAAATTTTTCAATCTTTTTCAAAAGATTTATAACGTAATCTAATAGAAATAATCATTTACTAAACGGAAAAGGGATAAATATATTCTCGAATTATGATAAATAATACGTATATATCCTCTATCGTACTTTGAATACGCATGTGTTCCTACTGTTAATGAAATGATACATATCTATCTCTCACACTTATAATAGGGGCAATGTAGGAGGGCATATACTTACTACTTATCATAGTTCGGAGGTACATTTATTCGTTTTTTCATTTTAATTTTTTTATCTCAAAAAATTAATCCAAACCCACTACCCGACCAAGTCACAACTAAAATTCAAGAGACGCCAATCTAACTAATGTATTTTTCCTACTCCTAATATAGTAACATTCACTACTATCAATTTTTTGTTTAAAAAAATCACTAACTCATAACACCCAAAAACAACGCAAAATAAATTGAATTCCTCACGTTTCAATTTTCAGCGAAATTCTGTCGGGAAAACACTATCCACCACCGATCAACACCACATAGCCACCATCTCCGTCGAACTGAAAACACCCCACCAACAAATCATCGCTACACCCTTAGCTTCGGCCTAATCTCCACTCCCTTCAATCAGTAAACACCAACTAGTAACAACAAATAATAATGAACCTGAAGGAGGGTAAATTAGGCATTGATTCGAACTTCAATACTGGGCGCCTCTATGAACCCTAGGAAGTGACCAATCATTGCAATTTGATTGAGGTTCACATTTAAGAGAAAAAACAGAGGGAGTATCAAATTTGAAACAAAAAATAGAGGTCGGACCGAGTTGATTTGAAAGGGTTCAATGGGTTTATTGGGTCGAATAGTGAGTTTGAGTTAATTATTTGAGATTAAAAAATTAAAATAAAAAAGAAATAAATATACCCCTAAAATATAATAAATAGTACATATGTACCCTCCATCATACTTTGAGTACACGTATGCCTCTATCGTTAGTGTGAGAGACATATACGTACCATTCCATTATTTTCTCTTGTTTTGCCTCTGGCACCTGTGGCTTTCAACATAACTAAATGGGGTTCAACAAATTGTCATTCAAAATCAAATGTAACTTTGTATGGATAATATTGTGTAATAATACACTTCAAATGTTCAAAATCTACTTTACAAGAAATTTAATCACTACATGATTTTGCTATAACTGGAAACTAGGAAATTTGTCTGAACAAACAACAAAACTAATATCGACCGCGGTAAATAAATAACTATAGGACAATGCGCTATACAAAAATGAGAAAGAATTTAGCAGTTGATTTCGACCATATACCTAAGTCAGTTACAAGAATGGGTAGTAAGTGCCAAACGCTAACGCCTGCAACGCAAAAGTTAGAATGACTTTGAATAACAGCGTGTATGGAGGGTTGTTGCATGGTGAACTGTTGTTACCGAACTGTCCTGCATTGACATATTCGGTTTTCCCTCTGCTTGTGGTAGCCGAAACATTAACAGGCTGCGAACCTGATAGTTGAACACATTGGACAATAAAACGCGTCTTAGCTTAACTCGACAAATAACTGAAGTTAAAAAACCTAATTTATTGCAGGGACGAAATAGTTCGCCTATTTCAAAACATTGTTTCAACTGAACGTACTGTAAGCGGTATGATGTGTTGTAGTGGTCACTATATGACTTACAATCGTAATTGGCCCATCCAATCCGTTGTCCAGCCAAATCGTAAACAATGATCTTGTCTTTTAGAACAAGGTCTGCACAGAAATATAAACATGCGAATCAACAGAAAAGAAGACAAAAAAGATCACGTTCATCTAGAAAGGCGCAATCATTAAAGCAAATGCTTTTTTTTTTGTAAATATGATGAAATATAGAATACGAATTATGACTCGTGAAATGATCAAAAGAGGTAACCGGCAAAACCAGTAGACGGTTAAAAAATTAAAAAGAGATCCTAGAGGTGAAAGCATTAATGGGCATAAATCAGGCAAAACATCTACCAGGTGAACTCGTTAACGTTTATGCACAGATTCTTCTGGTACTAGAGTTATTTCTGTGATAATCCTTTAAAAGTACAGGGCGTATGCGAATTTAAATAACCGATATATCTCATTAACTCAGCGAGCAGAGATCAATGAAAGAGATGGCGTCGTGAGAAACATAAAAAAAGAGGGAGTTGAAAGAAATTACCTCCTAAAATTGTCAATCCTTGGCCCGCAATTTTCTGAAAGCCCATACACCAGACAGCGGTACCACCCTACAAAAGCAAAAACTGTACTAAGTGCGATAGATTACTTCCACAACTAGATTGCAGGCACTAAAAGAATTAAATAGTTTTTGGCCATAGTGTGGTCGGTGAACATATTGGAATAGAATATGTGACAAAGTAGCAGTAGCCACGTTTATGAATATCTTTCATTCTTCAAAATGAATAGCTACTAAACAATAATTGAAAGTGAAGTTCTGAACTGGTCAACATGTAGGTAAATGGCGTTGAAGACACATCTGTAACTTAAGACTATATTAACGAGTTTGAAGAAAATTTGACTTACAATGGAATTTTGTTGTATAAGGTAGTCTTCACCCCTTAATACCATTGTTGCACCACCAGCAAAATTCAAACTCACCATGGGAAATATATCACTGACGCTGCGCACAAAAAAATAAAGTACTGGTCAAAATTTCAGTACAAACTAAACTAAAACATCCGAAAGAAATGAACATAGATGCTCCCAAGTTCAATATTATTTTAGAAAACCTGGAGGTGGTTAGATAACACTGATTTCCCCGAGCAACGAGAGGGCGCACATTCTGTGAAACAGCCTGACTGATCTGCACGAGAAAGAGACTATTGAGTTATAACGAGCATTCACGGAGATATAATTGCAACTCTACTGGATTCAAGTGAAGTTTTTCCCAATATTAGTAGATGTAACACCGTGAATTGATCTAAATCTCAAATACAAACAAATCACACAATCGGTCGAATGATATAACTTACAGCATTAACAAAAATTTCATAAGCTTCTTCAGCAAGATATGCCAGAGTCGTTCCAGAATCAACTATAGTTCCCCTGTTGCTTGATGTTTCAAATACTTGTGGACTAATAGCCAATGTTTGTCCGTTGAGAGCAATACTCTGAAGATTCAAATTGTAATGTGGCCTGGTGAAGGAAAAAAAAATACGTACGTGTAAGTTGGGATATTTATGAAAAAACACAGCGGCAGGTGAAAGATATCCACGAAATCAAACCACAAAGGTAAGTACACAACTCACATTGTCCATATTTACTTTGGGGCAAGGAATGGGAAAGTCAAAGCTGTATTAGCATAGGCTTACGCATTAAAGATTACAGACCGATCACATTTTATTAGAAGCTCGACCAGTTCAAGAGTCCATATTGTAATAAAGGTTATAAACAAATATTTGCATGGGGTGCGAGGAGTGCATAATCAGCTACCTGGGAACAGATATTTGCATGATTATTGGGAAAACAAAGCTCAAGTTACTAATAACGTGAAAATATCAAACATATCCTGCCTAAATGGTCAATCAAATTCTCTACTTTCCAGCATCAATTATTTGCATCACCCATTTTGCCTTTAATGGTATGTTCCTGCAAGAACTGGCATGCCTAATAGTAGTATGAAGGGGACTTATAGCAGTTCCGCCAAACAAGTTGGGACAAAATATTTTTTTTTTTTAAATAACTTTTAGATCTCAAACTCAGTAACTTCACATATAAACCAAAGAAAAGAAACTTCACATTAGAAAAGATAAAGAAGCCGGATACTTTTCGTTGTTTCTTTTTTTACCGTCTTAGATGAGATCTGATTAAAGGACTACAAAGAATACCTTTACTATGCCAATATTTGGCACACATCAGATAGATTTGCAATAAAGTTTTGGCAAAGAAAAATAGGAAACACGGTCACGAACTATCTAGTAGAAAGATAAATGAAGTCATGCAAGCCCGACATGAAAGAGATAACATACTGCGATGGGACAAGTGGAGTGTAAACTAAATTTGGCTCCACAATCTGACCTAGCACCAAGATACCACCTCCGCCATTACTTCCTTTCAAGCAATGGGAAAACACATTTGGGGTCACTCCTTGGGAGGAAAGTTGTGCGATAACCGACAAGCCTTGCTGTCCAAATCCAAAGATCCCATCAATTGCCCTGTCGGGCTTAGTTAGGTCTCCCGTCTGTGATGTGCTACATCTGTGTCACAAAAACCCAACAACAATAAGGTTAAATGCTAACAAGTAGTTGAAGTAACATATGCCATCTCAAACTATAAGGATGAATTATAGCACACCCGAAAGCAACTTGAGCAGACGAGTTTGTCATCAAAGAATTCCCCGCGATTGTATCAAAGTGCATAAGATCTGCTACATAATAGCCCGAGGTCCCACTGCCATCGCCATATTGGAACGTATAACCGCACCGATTTTGAGTAGAACACCCAGAGTCAGAAGACTGTTCTCCAAGAGAACATCGTTGGTCTGAACACGAGACCGGTTGAGCTGTTGACGAGCTTGATGGATCAAAGAATTCTAACTCAATCTGCTATAAAAAGAAAAATTTAATCAAACACTATTCTTACAACTGTATGTTCAAAAACCAAAATTCCCCCAAAAAACATGGAAATTTGCCGAAATAACAATAAAATACAAACCTGAAGTCCACTAGATGTTGGGCAACCATTACAAGAAGCACAACTAACCCACAACACATCACTGCCCGTATCTATCTGTACATAGAATTCTTTTGGAGGGGAACCCAACTTAACTCTTGTAAAGTACAGCCTGAAACAAAATCATATCCTCAACTAACATTCATTGTGATAGACGCATAACTTGTAAATCAATCATAAAACTGCTACAAAACATGATTAACCTTAGCCACTAGATAAGTAAAGTAACAAAAATCCAAGAAAGACAACGTAAACAAGAATTCTATGGCCACAAATCCAACTTAGTCCATACACAATCTACTGAGAAAAAGAGATGAAGTGCAAGTGTTGATACAGTACTATACTACTAATGAAGACAAGAAATAATCAAAAAAACAAGTTTTACCAATTACCATTGCAACCAGTCCAAGACACTTCCTTTTTTTCCCCTTCATTTTTTTAAAAAAGAAACAAAAAGAGAAATACTCAATTTCAAACATAAACTTTTGACAAAGAAAGTACCCACTACCAATGAAATCATCAATAAAACAACTAGTTTATTATCTAAATTTCCTGAAATAAATAGCCAGAACAGTTCTAAGCTAAAATCATCAATAATTTGCAAATAAAGAGTGTCCAAGAAACTTCTTTTCCCCCTTAATTCTTAAAAAAGGAACAAAAAACGAACTACCCAATTTCCTTAAATAAATAATTAACAAAGGGAAATACCCAATTTCCAACATAAATTGTTGGCAAGAAAACTACTCCCTCGGTTCATTTTTACTAGTTCAATATTGACAAACTGGACAAGTAAAAGTGGATGCTGAGAGAGATTCAATTGTTCCCTCCGTCCAATAATACTTGTCCACTATACTAAAAATAGATGTTCAACGATACTTGTCCAGTTTGGAAAATCAACAGAACAGATAATTTACCCATTTCTTCCCATTTAACCTTTGCTATTAGATACTATTCATCACTCAACGCATTTCCCAAGACAGATCTTCAAGAACAGTTCTTGAAGCTAAAATCACAATATCATCAATAATATGCAAATATAAATAACAAGAAATACAATCCAAGACTCTTCTTTTTTCCTTAAATTCTTAAAAAAGAAACAAACAAACAAAAAAGAGAATTACCCAATTTTCAATAAAGAAAATACTATTCACTATTAGCTAAAATTGTTAAAGCTAAAATCACATTATTAAATCAAATATATGCAAATAAATAGTTTAAACATATATGTATCTATATGTAAAAAAAAAAAATATATATATATATATATATATATAACCAACTAGAAATGGATCATAAGTGCCTTCAACGACCCTAATTCTTGAAACTAAAATCATTATATCATCAACAATATGCAAAAAAAAATAACAAAAATACAGTTCTTGAAGCTAAATTCAAGATATATTAAACTCCGTGTCAAGTCAAAACCAGACATGCAATATATATATTCACTACTTATTAGCTAAATTTCATGAAATAGATCATCAAAAACATTTCTTGAAACTAAAATCACATTATTATAATTTATATCAATAAAATACAAATAAATTTATACCCAACAAGAAATGGATCATAAGTGCCTTCAACTGAGAAATCAACAACTCCATTACTAAAAGATTGTTGCTGTTGCAACATTCTTCCATGTCTAACTCGGTCACGTGCTTTGAGTTGACTCAATTCAACTCCACCATTACTCGTTGGAAAAGCTCTTTCTAATGGCAGCACCGCCGTCGCCGTCGCCGGAGAAATTGCACACACAAACACCAAAAGCACCAACAACATATTCAACACCGACAGCTAAATAAACTAAAATTTTATTTTATCTATAAGTTGTTGATCAACATATTAAACAGAACAAAAAAATTGCTTATTTTATGAATTAATTATATATATAAAAGATGATTAATTTTTTAAAAAAAAAAAAATGGTATGAATAAAGAAGAAGAATAGAGGGGAAAAAAGTGTTTTAAAGTTTTTGGTGCTTTTGAGAGGAAAAAAAAAAAGTGGAAAGATAACGGAAGTTTTTTGATATGGTGGAAGTTACGTTACGTGTTATATATATAAGTATAGTCTAAGTTATCCATATGAGTTATGATTATTATTACTATATATTTTAAATGAATTATCTTACATAAATAGTAGTAATGTATTTGTAGTAATATTCAGACTGAACGACTCTATTTGAAATTATAAAGATGATAATTTTTATATATTATTTTTTTTCTTTTTATAACTGTAGAGTCTGGTGCATCTGACGAATTTTATGCGATACATGTTATCTTTCATTATCAACAGATACTAAGTAACTCTGCTCGTCAAAATTAGAACAACAACAACAACAATAAACTCAGTGTATTTTCATCAAGTGGGGTCTGGAGGTAGAATGTATGCAGTCCATATTGCTACTTACGAAGAAGTAAAGAGGTTGTATCCGATAGACCCCTGGCTCAAGATAAAGAAAAACTTTTAAGGTCATAGTAATACATGAAATCGAAAGAGTGGCATAACCGAAATACTAAATAAGAAATAGTAAGAAATAAGAGGGACACGAAAAAAAAAGTGAGCAATACGAAAATAAAAGGTAGGAAATAAGGAGTAAGAAAAGGACACCCAATAAGAAAAGGACACCCACTTAGCAATAACATACACTAGCGGCTCCTACTAAAGGTCACAGTTCTAGGATTACTAACCTGGCGGCACCAGAGCTCCCTAACTACTAGTTACAAACGACATACGCACTAGCCCTCTACCCTTATCCGCGACCTTCACACCTTCCTATCTAGGGTCATGTCTTCAGTAAGCTGTAACAGCTCCAAGTCATGTCGAATCACCTCTCTCCAGTACTTCTTCGGCCTACCTCTACTCCTCCTGAAACCATCCAAATTTAGTCTCTCACACCTACGAACTAGGGCATCCGTGCCCCTCCTCATCACATGTCAAACCATCTCAGTCTTCCTTCCCACATCTTGTCTTCCACCGAAATCACTCCCATCTTCTCTCGGATGATCTCATTCCTAACTCTATCCTCTCTAATAATTCCACACATTCAACGCAATATTCGCATTTCTACGATCTTCAATTTTTGAATGTGAGGATAGAAGAAATTATCCAGTGTTTATTTCTATGGTCACACCCTTGATGTTATTTTTTCACATATTATATAGTAACGCAAAAAAGAGTTAGATTTTTTTAGAAACAGTAATAAGATATGTATGTATTTTTATCATCTTCAAATCTTATTAGTGAAATTTTATGGAGTATAGTTTGTTATTATTATTGTATAATAACATAAAAAAATAATTCTTAATGTTTCTTTAAGAAATTTTTAAAGTTTTTACTAAACTTTTAATTCGCTTATATAGTTCATGAGTTGGATTAAAGAATAGATGTACATTGCATCATTTTTTATTTTTTATTTTTGGTAATAACATTGCATCATCACTATTTTTGTGTGAATGTAGAGACAGACGACTTCTTCTTTTGACTACCAAAAAGAAAAGAGATGACTTTTCTTAATAAATTTGAATGTATAATCATGTTTTTAATGAATTTGAATGCATCATCTTATTTATTACTGTTTTGGCTTATTTTTATTTGTTCTTTTTTTTTAATTTTGAAATATTCAATAATAGTTGTTCAATTTATAAAATCATGAATAGTTAATTTATTTTTATTTATTTTATCTTTACGATTAAATGTGATTCATTATTTAATATACTTTTTTAAAGTATTAAATTTATTATATTCAAAAAATAATATGATAAAATTACTTAATTTCTGTGTAAATAGAAAAATGAATAAGTAAAAATAGAAGGAGGGATTATTACTTGATATTTCTATATATGAATAAGTCATCAATTATCTTTCGATTAAAATTTATATGCATTCAGTGTATATAACAAGTCAATATATGCATGTCATGCGTTTAAATTTAGAGTTTATGTTATTTAATTATACTTAATTAATATATATTTTATTTTATTTAGTTACTTAATTATGATTAAAAAATATTAATTTGATGTATCACGATCAAATTACTATGACAATCGAATTAACTTTCCTTAAAATTGGCTTTCATAGATAGATTATATTTTAATATTTGGAAGAAGTGACTTATTTTCTTTTGGTTTTATACAACTACGTGGTGTACGTGTCAATATATGTGCACATCTACTATTTCACAAAATACAAATTATTTTCTATCAACATCTTGACAATTATTTTATCTCGTTCGAGAATATTAGTCTTGTTTTGGTTAATAAAATTATTTTAAATTAATTTAAATATTTTAAAATTATATAAAAATATTAATTAAAAATTATGGAGTATAATTTAATTTTTAAAAATAAAATATAACTATATTTAGTAATAGTCATAACAATACGAAATCACTTAGTACTTTTCTACTGAAATTTAATCTCTGATTTCTCATAATTCTCATTTATTTATTGGCTCTCAATCACACTCTTATTTTGGTGTAAAATAAAAGGAGATTATACACCATCAACGTATTCAAAATATATCTATAGGTTATACCACTCTATGAAAAAAAAAAAAATCTAAAAAACTTTTTTATTTGTCAAATGCATTGGTAGCATTTTTGGTTGGGAACAAATTATTTTAAAATTAATTATTTGAAATTAGCTATTTCAGAATAAGTTATTTTATCATATATATGAAATAAGTTATTTCATTACTATGATATAAATAATGAAATAAATAATTCTAAAATTAACTAATATCTCCAATCAAACATAAAATAAAATAATATTACGTATATTTTATCCCGAAATTATTATAGTTTATCCCTCACATCAGAATTTACATATTATTTTAATTACCTTGGGATTGTAGAGATTCATTCCTCTAAATTATCATACTAAATGAGCTGTTCCTTGGGGAATATAATAATATACTAATTGTTTATTTATGAAACAACTCAAATGTTGAGCTTGACAGCCATGAAATCTATAATTAGCCCTTGTAATTATCTCTTTGTTTGCTTAATTTCCCCTCTACTATTACTTAAGCAAAATTTGCAAAAGAAAAAGAATACAACATACCCTACCCTACCCTACCCTGTATATTCCCACCAAATAAGATTTGGAGAGGGTTAGTGTACGCAATTCATATCACTACCTCAAATGTGAGATAAAGCGGTTGTTTCCAATAGATCCCCGGCTCAAAATAAAGTAATCTAAGATAAGGAATAGTAACAAAACAGGATAACCTTGAAATTAACATATTCAATAATACCAAAAATAAGATACTCCAGGTAAACACCAAAACACACAACATCCTAACTCAGACTAACCTTCTACCCTAATTTGCCTCCTCCACAACTTCCTATCTAGGGTCATGTCTAATCACATCCTTTCAATATTTTTTGGGTCTACCTCTACCTCACTTGAAACCATCTCTAGCCAACCTCTCACACCTCCACACTGGGGCATCCATGCTCCTCCGCATCACATGATCGAACCATCTCAACCTCATTTTCCTCATCTTGTCCTCCACTAAAGTCACTCCACCTTATCCCAAATAACCTCATTTCTAATCATATCTTTTTTAGTACACCTACACATCCACCGAAGTATTCTCATCTCCATCACCTTCATCTTCTGGATGTGGACTTCTTAACAGGCCAATACTTCGCCCCATACAATAAAACCGGTCTAACTCCCTCAAAAGAAAAACAATAAATAAAATTAAATAATTTTATATATTTATATATATTTAAACAAAATAAAAGAGGTCTTTTGGTTTGTACTTGAGGTTCTAGTATTGGTCTTTCAAAAATTAATTACTCCAATTAATTAGCATATGAAAGATGTGACTAAATGATTTTTTGCTTTTCTTGTTGCTACTAGTACATATGGACCAACTTTATTTTGTCACATTGTGGGGACAACCCTCCATGCTAAGGAAATTAAACTTTGATAGTGGTCAATTCAAAGCTCAAAACGTTTACAATAATCAAATAGAGTTTCATATTAGGTTCCATTTTATGTAGCATTATTTTTTTTTAATTTGTTTTAAAAAATTATTTTATTATAATTAAGAATTTAATATATTTTTTTTATAAAAGAAGTAAAAAAATGCTTTCAAATATATCAAAATTTTAACGAAATTTGTTATAATACGTCTGAATTTTGAGAGGGTCTTATGACCTTTAGAACTTTATGGGAGTTTTATGACTCTTCTAAACTATTTATTAGCGTATTTTATTAATATTTATTGGTACTAAATTCTTTTTCTAACTTTTTAATATTTTTTATTAACTTAAAATGTTATTAAAATATACTAATAAATGGTTCAGCGGGTCATAGGACTCCTGCAAAATTTAAGTTTGTTACAGTAAATTTTATCAAAATTTAAATATATTTGAGACTATTTTTTTATTTATAATTATATAAATATTTAAGAATTATCTTAAATTATAAATTTTAAAAAATAATTTTTTAAAATATAATGATAAATTAAATAGTATCACGTAAAATGAGACGAAAGAAAGCACTAAACAGAAACTAAAATAACTTTTCTTTAACAAATTATACTTTATTAAAGCGCTTTCAACCCACAGTTCAAATTTTGTTCTTGCTGTCTGACTACTTGGCTTTTTGATGAAAAGGAACTGAAGTGCTCAATTATTTTAAAGTTTTAAACTTTTTTCAAGCCACTTTATTTGGCTTTTTCTCAAAGGAAAAAACAAAATAATTAATAGCCACAAATATCTAAATACTTTTTCTACATTATTTTACACTACTTTAGCAAATGTGGTGATTATATCAAAGTGAGATTTGAATTTTATGACTATTATGCCCTTCGACGGCTTAGAAAAATTTTGATCAAAATTTTTAGTGACTTTAGGTAGCAAGTAAACAGGTTGAGTTGAATTTGATATATATATATAAATTTTAATAAATAAAAATGAATTGGGCTAATAAATAGAGGAGTTAACATTAAACTCAAACTTATTTTTGAAAATGAAATGATCATTTATTTTTATAAGTAGGTCCGAGGAAAATGGAAATATATAATCCTTAGACTTATTTTATGAGAGGTAAAGAGAATGTTTTCATAGATCTCGATTCAAGAAAAACATTTTCAAATAAAGTTAGACTAATATAAAAATAAAATACGCGATAAAAATATTGTAGAAAAGAAAAGTACTTACAACAGAATAATAGATAACCCTCGTAAAGAAACAACAACAATAATACTCCTACAATTTAAAGAATAAGGTAGTAAGGGGTCGTTTGCATTGAGGTATAAGATATAATAATCTGGAATAATACAAGATTCTTTTTCCCGCATTCGGTTGAATTATTAGGCAGTTCAGCAATTATTTATCCCATCATTTATACCATACCAATGGCGCTATTTATATCATAACGATGAGATAAACTATTCCATATACATAATGAAATAATTTATCCCAGAATAGATAATAATCTCAAAATAATTTGTTCTGAACCAAACGACCCCTAATTTTTAGTTTATGAATTTTGAATTATAATTTTATTTTTTTATTTACTGAGTTCTCAACCTGAGTCGCAACATCAAGGTTTGAGCCAAATTGAGCAAGGACCGCCACTTCGTGATATTGTGCCAATTTCAATTTTGAACTATGGCAGACTTGTTTCATAGTTTTCAACTGAGCAACAAATCCGACACGACTGACTGATAAGCCGACTAAGAAGACCCTGGCCAGTCCACGTGGCCTACTTGACAAACGTCAGTGACAAAGACATCATAAATTAATCCGCGAGCATCGCAATGAGTCTCCCCTCTCTATATATATATTAAGTGAATTTAGTAACAATAATATCGAATTTGAGCTAAAATGATTGATTTCTACCGAGTCTGAAGATATTAATTAATACTAAAAATAGTATATAGGAAGCTTCCTAATGAATTTCAAAAAGAATACATAGTCCAAAAACATTACAGCAAATAAATTGGACGATGAAAATTACAATTGAAATTGACTAAGTATTAAGTAGCTGCCAAGTACACCTATAGCTGCCAAGTACACCTAACACAAATTCTTTGGATATATATAAAGGCCACATAGAACCAAAAATTCAAAACAAATTCAAGTTTAAATTCTTATTATATATAAAAAGCTATATATAGGTAAATAAATCTTTTTATGCTTGTATATATTACATGCTAAATAATTTGTCTTTTTTGTATTTATTTTTGTAAGTTTTCATTCGATGTTAGCTATTTATAATGGAATCCGATTAAATTTGACTTCGCGCTTTATAAGCCCTAATTTACTTGCCTTGTTGGTGAGTCTATAGCAACAAAGTTGGTAGATTACTTTGATTGTTAAAATCTTTGTTAGGTGAAAGTTAGATGTGAAGATACATCAGTGATCATCCTGATTTTGTTCTCAAATAATTTTATTTTTTTTAATTAATTGAAGGGGTACAATGGAAATTTATTTTAATTAATTGTCTTGATTTAGTAAATTGACAAGTATTTATAGTAAAGTGGACAACTGATATGAGACGTAGGGAGTATCTTTCGAGAAATACTAGTGATGAACTTTCTTGGAACAATATCGTTGCACTATAAGCGTCTCATTTAGTTTAGGGATTTAGGGACTAGGTCTGATGAGGAATTGCGATAACTCATCTTAGTCTTAATATGCCGAGTATATCTTTGGCAAAACACATTAGGGATCGTTTAGTAGAAGGGATAAGAATGACTAATCCAGGGATTAATTTAGAAGAGGAGCTTATCCCATGTTTGGTTGAAACAAAATGTCTGGAATAACTCATCCTAGGATTAGTTATCCCAGGATTGTAGTATTTTTCTAATCCCTCCTTGAGGATGAGATAACTAATCCCGGGATAACTTGTTTTCAAACCAAACGACCCCAGGTTATTCCAATGCTCGAAGTGGTAATCATGAAGATAATTTTAACGTTGCTCCAAGGCTTACTTATGCGGTTAAAGATATCATTGGCAAACTAGATGGAGTAATGCACCAACTATTTATTACTAAATCAAATAGTCCCGGGATAAAATTTTTAGTGCACCGTTTGATTGTCAAGGTCGGGATAACTTATCCCACCATTTATACCATAGTGATGGAATAAGTTATCCCCAATACATGATGGGATAACTAATCCCGGGATAAACTTTTCCCAACCAAACGATTAAAGGTAAAGTTATCTTAAGATATACAGCTAACCACACAAGTAAAAGCTAATCAGCCTGTCAATGAGACTCTCCAAACTGTTGCAGCACCCGTGTCGGATCCTTCAAAAAATGCACTATTTTTGAAGGATCCGACATGAGTGGCGTCAACATCTTTGGAGAGTAAACATAAAGAGCAAATGGAGGAGAAATATTAAAACATCCTTATGTTACCCTGAAGAAATTGTTTACAACATCTATGTTTCATGGCAAACAGCTAATTCAGCTCAGAGAACTTGTCCAGAATCACCGAAAAGTGCATCATTGTAGGAAAATTAAAGTAATTCAAGAAACATAATGAGGTATAAAAGAAGCACAAACTTGAAACGTTTATGAATAACAAAGAAGTCCCTCCATATGCCGTTTGATTCTTATTACTTCGATTCCTCATCCAGTAGAAAAGACGTACAAGAGAGAAGCGATGACAACTCTTCTTCTGTTGCCAATCCGGAACTTTGCCATCGTATTCTACCAAATTTGTCAACCAAGAACATGTACCTGTAAATTCGATACAGAATGGAAAACACGTGTAACTCAATTCTTCTGCTTCATCAATAAGGAAACACATAGGTAACTTCATACCCAGTCAGTAGGTTCAGTATTTTAAGCTCTTTCCGGAAATAGTAATGGTCTCCAAATGAATAGACAATCTGTCTATGCAGTGCATCCTTGCTCTCATGGGGGTTAGATTTCCTCATCGTCCGAAGTAGCAGTTTCTTTACAGGACCGAGTGTCAAAAACCATGAATCTATAAAGGAGATCTGCAAACAATTTAAAGATTCTATATTCAAGGTCTATTCTATTTTGAAAACCAGAAATAAAGGCATCGTTGCATGAGACTAATGATAGTGAAAGATGTCCGACCTGCATTTTACATGCAGATTCTTATAAAAAAAGGACGTTTGTAGAGTTTATTCCTAACCACTTCTTTTTTCATTCAAGAAGTGTGAAATATCCCCAGGGTTTGTCATAAAAGGGCACACCGGTGTACTAAAGCTCCCGCTATCCGGACCACAAGGGTTTATTGTATGCAGTCTTATCTTACATTTCTGCAAGAGGCTGTTTACACGGCTTGTACCTGTGACCACCAGGCCACATGGCAGCAACACCCCGGGGTTTGTCATAGAGAAATTGAAAGCATGCAGTAGAAGAGCTGCTTCAGCATAGGACATCAGTCTGGTACTATCGACTGGAAGTTGCTTCTCCAGATTCCAATTAGTTTTTACCGGTCCACATTTGTTGCCAGACGCGGAGCCAAGATTTCAAGATTTCAAGTAAGGGGGTTCAATATTCAAAGAAAACTAAGTCGAAGGGAGTTCAACACCTACTATAACCACATAAAAAATAATTTTAATCATGCATAAATAGTATATTTTTCCGTCGAAGGGGTTCCGGACAAACCCCCCAAAAAGGGTTGGCTCCGCCTCTGTTTGTTGCGACTTCAACAATTAACTAACTTCCAGAAGAATGCAAAGCAGTTAGAAACATGTTTCTTCATGCAATGTCACTACACTTCACGACAGTATCGTAATCTAGAGGACGTCATTATTACACAAAAGAACCATAGCCGTGAGAGTGAACTAGAGAGTCATTTAGCTCAATTACTATAAACTCTAAGAACATCCCAAATCCAAGTAAGGAAGAAGAACTATTTGAAATTCAAATCCTATGGACTATTAAATCTTCGTCGAATCCCCAACAATCAAAAAGTAACTTTATCGAAGAAGGGTATGGTATGCGAGACATTCCAAATAATAGGAAGGTGCAAAAACCACCAGACTATAGGTAGTGGTATGGACTATCGACTGCGTACACTTTAACCTCCCAGACCCCACCTTGTGGGAATACACTGGGTATGTTGTTGTTGTTGCAAAAACCAATAAACTTGAGTCTTAAGGCTATGGTTATCTATAGTTGTATAAAGACCTATAACGGGTCCTAAATGTAAGAGACATGCGTGAAGAAGCACCATTCTTTCAACTACGAAGTAGTGCCGCAATACCTCATAGAGCTGAACCCTTTTAGAATTTTTGAATGTATCCAGAAACGGCTTACTCCAAGAATCAATCATTGCCTGCCAAAAGTGGACAAAACTTCAGTAGTAAAACGAGATAAAAGGAAGATATACTTTAATAGTTGTTGTTTATATATCAAGTTTTAAATCAACCTGTATTATCTTAAGATAAGCAAAGGGACGTGGCAATTTTAAATTATTTTTAACCCACAAATGCTGCATTGGAAACTTCTGTTTCTCAAAATCTAAGCTTTAATTCATATATATTAAGCATTAAGGTAAAGCATATGCGAGGTTGTAGTTAAGCATAATGGCGTTGTAGTCTCAACTCTCAATCATTTTGTCATATGTGTAGCAATTAAATAAAATCCATTCATTTTGTGTGCTCCGACAACAATAAAATGCATGAGTCCACATTGCCCTTTTCTTCTGAATTTTTTTTTTAAAAAAAATTCCTTCCGACGACACATCTTTGGTAAAATTTTGAAATTTTCAACCTACTTCTAATTGATTATTCCATAATATATTCACTCAAGGAGGTACGACCAGAATATTGTAAAAGCACTAGCATTGAACTATTTATAAGATTAATTTTGATCAACTTCAAGTCATATGCATAATTATCGCAAATAAACGACCTACAAATGTAAGGCAGCCAATGATAATGCCTCATCAATGATAAAACACGATAAATATACTAAGCTCGATTGAATGCTAAAAGTACTCTGGATTTTCTAGTGGTCCAAGATGGCGCCTCCGTCAACAAACCACAATGTAAAAAAAAAAAACTAATTTGGGAGATCAAATGAACTTCTTTTGTAATGATAGGCTAATGTAAAACACAAATATCGCTTTTTCTTCAGCCTAAAACCATCAATCAATTAGAGTTACTCTAACCTGTGAGCTTGCACGGAATGAAAGACACAACAATGATGCCTTCGGTGCTTCTGATTTATTTGCCTCTACGCCATTTCCAATGGAGGTGATGGGAAGCTTAACATTTGAACCAACTGAGTGATTCACTTCCAAAGCAGGAAACTTCACAGCCGCCATTGACGGAATGATAATCTTATTTGCGGTTGCAATCTATGTTCCGCATTTTCATAATGGACACAACAATAGGGAAAAATGAGTTGAGAATGCCTCTTAAGTCTTCAATAAATCAAAAGTAACAAGTGGGTCCCACAATATGATTAAGTTAAAAAGATAAATTCGCTCAAACAACTGGAGACAGTTGTTCGACAACTGCATCAGTTGTCCCAACAACTATAAAAGTTGTCCAACAACTTGCACAATTGTCGAACAAATTTGCACAGTTGTCAAACAACTTTGATAGTTGTTGGGTCAATTTTTATAGCTGTTGAGACAACTTTTATAGTTTTGGGAGCGAAAATATTAAAAGAAAAAACTGAAAAAAATTTATCGCTTTTACATAATTTTAAAAACTTGAAGAACCAAACTTATTTATCGCTTTTTATTCTATACCTTACCACCATGTTGTTTCAACTCATTTATATCAGCAAAATATCCCCGATTCATCTCATCTTTACTGCCCTAAAGCACATAATATACATAAAATAAACTTCAGAATCTGTTTCATGTAAGCTTAATAACAACAACAACAACAACAACAACTTACCCAGTGTCCACATAATAGGGTCTAGGGAGGGCAGAGTGTACGCTGACCATACCACTACCCCAAGTGAAGTAGAGAGGCTGTTTCCATTAGACCCCCGGTTTAGGACCGATAACAGTATAACAAACACAAATCATATATGCATATAAACTTGTCCAGTATGCAAAACTATCTATCCAAAACCATAAACAACACTCAACACCACGAACAAGAAACATCAAACACAAATAAAGAACGCTCCCTTACTGTTACCGACGCACTCCCACCCTCTAACCCTCTTCCCAACTATCTATCTAAAACCATAGACAACACTTAACACCACGAACAAGAAATATCAGACACAAATAAAGAACACTCCCCTACTATTACCGACGCACTCCCACCCCTAACCCTGTTTCCTAATCCGCGTCCTCCACACCTTCCTATCAGGGTAATGTCCTCCGTAAGTTGTTGTAACTGCTCTAATCACCTCCCTCCAATATTTATTCGACCTAACTCTAAATCGCCTAAAACCATCCATAGTCAGTGTCTCAAACCTCCGCACTGGAGCATCAGAGCCCTTCTCATTACATGCTCAAACCAACGTAACCTCATTTCATGTAAGCTTAACAATACAACAAATTGTAAAGCCAAAAAAAAAAAAGAAAAAAACTTACAGCCGAGCACGCTCTTTCTCAATTGCCTCCTTGTTTCCTAGCTGCAGTGAAATGATTTTCAATACTCAATACAAGACAAATTTCTTCATCAGAAAAAAAAAATTACATTCAACCAACCTGGTAAATATCGAGGAAGCGATTGGAAGTCAATCTACATGGACTATGCAAAAATTTTGTTGAATTGGAAATGGTAGCTGAGCTAAATCTCAGAAGCCTCAACATTTTTCAATGTTTTTTTTTTTTTTCTTCTATTGTGTTTGTTCATTATTGATGGATAGCGAAGAAGTTGACGAGGAAACGGGTCAGTTTATGGGCTTTCTACTGGAACTGTCCAGGCCCAAATTACCATCTATAACAATACTCTTCTGTTAATGTAAAACTTATTTCCAACCAAACCACCTTAGGAATTTATGTAAGTTTTACATTAACAGAATTGATAATAGTGGTGATTTCCAGTATTTTGGGCTTTCTACTGGAACTGTCCAGGCCCAAATTTGGTAATCGGTAAATTAAATTTTGATTCGGTATGAAATTCGGTATTATCATATTAAAGTTGGACGTGCTTTTAGTGATCCTATTTGGTGATAATAGTGGTGATTTCCAACCAACATTTGAGAAAAATTCAATTTTGTTTGGTAGTTTTACACCTCTGAATACACAGTTTTACCCCAGAAAAAATTAATTTTGTTTGGTCTTGTTACACGATGATATGTGTGACTCAATTAATGAAACACCTTAAAGCCTATGTTATTGTAGTTTGATCCAGCTCCCAGAAGGGAATAACTGGATATAACATGAATAACATTTATATCAAATTGGATGTAACTCAAACTGGATGTAACGAACTGAATGTAAATATGATGTAAAGTCATAATATTTCTTCTTATAAATGTGATGGAGAGCAACATATGTTATGTTGTCTGTCAAGTGCTGAGTTTTGCGATTATTTTCATTTGTTGTTGACATGTGAACACAAGGATTAAGAAGGCTTGACCAAGTCCCCTTGGTTAAATCCATATTCCGACCTATGTTAGGATAATTAGAGTTGGGCAAGTGCAGCCAACAATGGTGTTATGTATCATGTCATGAAGACTTCTTTTCTGTTGTTCCCTTCCACGCCCTGATTTTCAGTCTTAGCATGATATTTTCATCAAAAGTTGTCATATGTTGGTTGCAAGGAAGTCTGTTGTGTGAAGTTAAAAGTCTACTTTATATTTATATTTAACAGTTCAAAGTTTGTTTGAGCAATATTCACACAAGTATGTGGCCTATATAATTGGATATTCGAGAAATACCAAATACCAAATTGTAGTAATGTTTTTTACCAATTCCGAACTCAAATACCGTAATTTTAAAATTTTACTCCCAAATATCATCTCAAATACCAAATTACCGAATATCAATTATCAAATTTTTTTTCGATTCGGTAATTCAGTTTTTGGTATTTAATGCTCACCCCTATCTGTATGTATCTCTTTTAAAGATCTGATTCATTACAACACACCCAGAAGCATTGGGCACCAATGATACATGTGGTTGTCCGTATAGTAAGAAAAAAGCTTTGCAATTTCCTTTGCAATCAAGAAAAATCGAAAGCTTTGCAAATAATTGAAGAAGAAAAATCGCATCAAGAAAAAAAAGAAAAATCACACCAGATAGATACAAAGAAGTTGAAAAATGTTTGATGTAAGGATAACAATCATTTTATTCCGACAATTAAATGTATCTGATAATATATTTGATGTAAGGATAACAATCATTTTATTTCGATAAATATTATTCATCAAACTCTCAAAACTAGAAATAACTTCATAACTAATAACAATCATTTTTCGGGTGGTATGAAGTTCCGTTTTGATCTCGTGGAGTCTCCATTGTCACTAAAATATCTATTCTACGCCTTTCCAACTACATTCTCACTGAACACCTCAATTAATTTTTTTGACGAATTTTTTTCAAAATCTTCTTTAAACTTGGCATTGCACAAGCTACCAAACCTTAGTGGATGTTGTGGAATCTCATCGATTACGTATTTCATATTCTGAAAAAGAGATACAAAAATTGGTTATCATTAAAAATGTATCATGGTAAAACATGATGTATCAACATAAAAAAAGGAGATTTCAAATAGAAAAGTAAAGAGATACATAATACACATATATATACCAGGTGCAGAGATAAATGTTTTAAAAGAGATACATATAGAATCCTTCTAACGCTATACATATATATATGAAAGAGATACATATCAAAAAAAAAAAATATCGGGCGTCTAGATACAAGAATGTGAACATGCAATATGCATATAAGACTAAGTTAGATTATATATCTTCAATTAATAAACATGTATCTCGAAATACATTGTGCTTCCATTTTAATGAATCTACAAGTAATCTACCATCCAAATATACAAAACTTGATTGGAAAAAAAAGGAGAAAAATTCATAATAATTAAACTGGCATAAATTTTTCAATGATGATCAAACTAAAAATTTCATAAATAAGAAATTTTATTATTGTAGAAAAGAAGAATTCTCAATTTATAAGAAATTTTATGTTTAATTTTACTTTCTTTGTCCCAATACTTTTGAGGGTTCAAATTTATATTTATTTAATTTAATAAATTATCCTTTATTATTTATTTATTTATTAGATTTAGCTTCTGTTTTCTTTTTGTTCCTCCAATGTTTTCTTTGTGTCCCTTTTCAATTCAATTCTTTCCTTTTATTTAATTTAACAAATTATATATAAGGTAAAATTTAAGTTAATTTAGAACTGTTATATATTATGATTTCTTTCCTAACTTAAATAAAGACTTTAATTATTTTCAAAATCCTATTATTAATAATAATAAAATGATAAGAATTTGAAAAAAATTAATAAAAAGACGATTTTATCTAAAGGACAAATCTTAATGAAAGAAAAAAATTAGAATCACTTTTTTAAGGAATTTTCACTTTTAATATACTATACATGTAAATGTAGATATAGATTATAGATATATTTCTATTTCTTTTCTATATATTAGAAGAGCCAAACATGACTGTCTAGTGATATTAAATATCAATTTGAGGGCATAAAGGTCTTTTCAAAATCATCTTTCTTTAAAAAGTTGTCTTTTACTTTTTATTGTTTGGACTTTATCAAAAGCTTTGAAAAATACACATCTTTTTCTATTTAATTACATATCAGGCCATGCACAGATCTTCATTGAAGAATATGGTGGGACCCCTGACTTTTCTGGTTTGCCTTAAATGGTGTACAACATTTTCATTTATATTTCCCAAATTTGATTGGTGCATTTAATTAGATCTATGAAAAATTGTTTAAATATAATATATATAACTAAACTAATGAAATAATAATTCATAGTAATTAATATACTTGATAAAAGTAAATAAATTTTATTCTTTATTCAAAATGTATATCAATTTTTTTATTGTTTATTTTTGTAAATTAAGAAAATTTCTTATTTTTGTTTGTTAAGTCCTATTTTTTTCTTTAAGTATATGAAATACTAATAACCAAATTTAAATTTAAAGTTTACTTAATAAATTTAATTTATTTTTCATATAATCTTTCGTCTATTTTCATTTCTATTTCCCAAATTGGTCTGGTTTATTGTTATTTTTAGATCTATATAATTTGTTTAAAAAACCTAACATATTTAAGTAAATTAATGAGATAATAATCCATAATACTTTATTATAATTAGTATAATTAATAAAAGTAAATAAATTTTATTCTTTATTTATATTTTATATTAAAAATAATTTTTTTTACTTGTTTATCTAGTAAATTAAGAAAATTTGTTATTGTTGATACTAATAATCAAATTTAAATTTTAAAGTATACTTAATAAAGTTAATTTAGTAAAATAAAATTTAAATAAATAGTTTCTCACCAAATAAAAAGAAATGAAAGAAAAATATCTAATAAAATTTTACTTTTGCGAGGATAAACATAATTCATTATTACATAACTTATGTAATTAGATAGTATATTGTATATATGTGGTTCTATGATTTAGAGGACATGTGTGATATAAAAGCAATTTATCGATACTTATAATTCCCTTGTTCTTTTTATGTTTTTCCAAATAACCCAACTATACCGTTTTGAATCTGTTGTTTTTTTGGCATACTGAGATGTGTTTTGTCAATATTTTGTTTATTCTGTTGTGTCAACATTACTTTTTTATAAATATTATTAATTTCTTAATGCTTAAATGACCATAATAATTAATTAGGAGTATATATATAAAAATTTGATTGAAGGTCGAAATTTTATCGATGCAATATAAATTGGGATGAAAAGAGTATTCATATTTTATTGAAAAATTATAAATCGCATAATTAGCAACTTAAAAAAAAATTAAAAGATACAAAATATTTCGCTAACTGTCTAAATTATCTCAATATTACTTAAATTGGAATAGAAAAAAAGTATTATAAGTTACAATAATTAATAACTTAAATTATTTTAATAATTAATTATGTAAATTCTATTTATATTACATAAATTGATATTAAAAAATAATATATATTGGGCTCGTGCCGTGGATATCTAGTATATAATATATTGTGTTATGTGATATTATATTACTTTCAAGAACTAGAACTAAAGCCAATTCTAAGTAATCAATGCAAAAAATTAGATATAGGTTATTCATTCAAAAGACTTCCAACTATCTTAAAGCAAATCACATAATCACCATTTTTCAAAGAGAGAACAACAATAACAAACTCAGTGTATTCCCATAAAGTAGGGTTTGGGGAGGGTAAGATGTACGCAGATCATACTGCTAACTCTAAAGAAGTAGAGAGGCTATTTTAAAGAGAGAGAAATAATTAGTAGTTTCAACTTCAATTTGGACTCTTTTTTAACAAATAAATAAATAAATAAATAAATAAATAAATAAATAAATAAATAAATAAATCTTTAATTTTAAGCAAGCTCATTCTTTCTAATATATTTCTATACGGAAGAAAAAACGAATAAGAAGATAAAGATTATCAAACACTACATATAAGAATGTCATATATTTTAGAATTTTCTTGCAAATTAAATATTTAAAATATATTTGCTAGCTATAGAAAGACATCACATCATATATATTTATATATGTGTATATATATATACAATCACTTTATGAACACAACTTTATGAGAAAAAATGCAAGGAAATTAATACAATATAATTTTAGATTTTTTTTTGGGTGGAGCATCTTCTCTTAATCTGCAAAACCAACAAGTCTAAAGTCGGTAAATTATTTTTAAAAATAATAATACTTAATTAAGCACAACTAAAAAGCCTCAAATAAAGATCAATACAGTATTTCCAACTAAAATTAATAAAAATAGAAAAACACATAAAAAGGTGATAACAATGGATAAGCAAATTTTGTTGGAGAAGGTATCCATATTTGAAACACAAAATTTATGTAAAAGGAAAAAGTGAAATGAAGATAACAATGATTGCTATATTGGAACCTTTCTCAGATAATTCTCAACTAACTATGGATAATGCAACTTGTAATATGAATGGTAAAATTTGGTTATTTTGGAATCAAGATGTTGACTGCAGGGTGTTGGATCAAGATGATCAACAGATCACCTGTGAGATTAAGCATGTCTCTCATCCTAGTACTTTTCTCAACACTTTTGTCTATGCTAAATGCATAGATTACATGAAAAGACCTTTGTGGGACAAGATGCTTCAGTTTTCCAGTTTGAATAAGCCTTGGTGCATTTTAGGTGATTTTAATGTTATCGATGATATTGATGCGAAATTGGGAGGCCAGATGTACAACATGAATAAAAGCTTTGAGTTCATTTGAGTGATTGAGGCTTGTGGACTTACTGACCTTGGTTTTCATGGTCAAGAATTTACCCGGTGCAATCACAGAAGTGGTAATGACAGGATTTGAAAGAGGCTTGATAGGGCAATGGTTAATGACCAGTGGCTTCAGATCATGCCCCTATCCACTATTACTCATCTCTCTTCTACAGTCTCAAATCATTGTCCCCTCTCGTTGGAAATTGCTGAAAGACGAGAATGTGATTAAATATTTCAAATTTTTGAATTATTGGGTTGATAATTCCACTTTTATCGATGCTGGGACGGATCAGTGGAAGGCAATTCTATGGGGATATTTCACATGAAAATGAAGAGAGTTTCTCACACTTTAAGCAGCTAGTCTAGGAGTGAATATGGGGACATTTATTCTGTTGTGAAAGAGTATGAGGAGAAGATCAAAACTGCTGAAGAAGAAATCATCCACAATAACACTGAAGAGGTTAGAGCTAAATTAAATCGTCTCAATGTTGAATATATAAGGTATCTCAAGCTGGAACAATCTATTTTGAAACAAAAAAAACTCAGATTCATTGGTTCAAGGAAGGGGATGCTAATTCTAAATACTTCCATGCCTTGATGAGAGGGAAAAGAAGAAGGCTTTTTATTCATAAAATCAGTGAGAACCACATCTTTGGGGTACCTAGACTCTTAGACTTGTATCGCCTCGATAGTGAAGCATGGCCCATGAAACTAGAATAAGGAATGAATTTAGATAACTTTCTTATGGACAACTCTACAGCACGAACTAGAGTATGAAAGAATAAGAAACAACTCCTAAATGCCCGGCAGCCTCCTGATTATAAGTGTGGTGCACAACACACCCTTAAGCAAGACTCTGCTTGACACGATTTTGCAGACACCCTGGGACCATGAACCGTGCTCTGATGCCAAGTTTGTCATGACCCGAATCGAGGCCCTGACCGTGATGAGTATCCCGAACCATGAAGGCCCGGGTGCCCTTCTATACCTGATAATCATGCACAATATTCATATACAATAAGGAAAATGTGGAAAATAATACAAATGGAATCATGGTCATTTCTAGCTTCAACTGAACAGTACAAAATGAAACCCAAAAACATCTAACAATATCTGACACCCGTCCGCGAAATCTCTAACATTACAAGATCAATCATAAGTCTAGAGCAAAACTGGGACAAGGCCCCCAGTCGGACCTAATACCAAAATAACATAATAATGTTCTAAAGACAAGGCCTTCCGAAATAAAGAAGGCTCACCAATTGCTCACTTCTGTCTGACAGATTCTACGGCTTAGCAGGAACTCTGGGCTGAGCCTCAGACCCTGAAATATAAGGGGTCAGTACAAAGTATTGGTGCGCAGTGCAATCCAAAATAATGAATTTTATAAAACATAAATGAGAGAAATCTGTAAAACAGTATGCATGACATAATTTAAAGCACATGGGCAATTTTCAAATAATCTTAAAGCAAGTTTCTCAATGCAGGTCTAATTTTTGTATTACTTTAGAGTTAGATGGTACACCCTACATTTCTACAATCCCACGGGCTATATGGAATCCGCCCTTGACTCGGCGGCCAAGCCTCCAATCCAAGTTTGCCGCAAGGATTGGGGTGTCAGCAAGGGGGGACATGCAAGATCACAAAGCAAGGTGTCATAATCCCCAATCAAGTCAACATGTCATGGTAGTGCACAAGATCACAAAGCAGGGTTCCTAACCATTGACCTAATTTGGGACGACATGAATCAAGGTACACAAGATCACAAAGCATGGTACCATAACCCCACGTCGGTAAATTACGGTTTCTAGCATAGAGTCTTTCAACTCGTACTTCCTTCGGGTAATCATCTAACTCTTTTTAAGCCCATTTTTAACCTTTTCTGATCATGCATCTTTCAAAACTCTTTTTCTGAAAATCTAATCGAAATCTGACTTTTGTTCTGATCTAATTCTGTTATCGCCTTATCTGTTTTGGTGTTGTCACACCCAAGACTTGCAAGCCATATTTCTAAGCCATACAAATATCATATACAATCTCTTCTTTCGAAACATAAAGTTTGGACCACCATACTTCGAATCAGTTCAAGAAGATTTCATACTTCAAACATTTAGCAAACTATGTAAAGTTCATTCTTGCAAGCATTTCAACAAACACGTGGTGGTCATAAATTTGTGATAAAACATTCAACCTTTTTAATAAACCTCTTTAACCTTCAACACTAAGTTAAATGCCCTCTCATCAATTCAAAGTCATGATCAAGTCATAAACCATAACCAAAACATTTATATCATGTTTTCAACCATGCACTTCGAATAAGTCATAAATTACAAAACTAGGAGCTTGTAAACATGAGAGGAATTTTTAGTAGTTCATGCTCTCAATTCAATCATTCAAACTCATCAAACATGTTCATATATATATATATATATATATAAAACCATACATAATTATAAATCAACTTTAGGAGAAGGCCTCAAGACCAAAACAATAGATCAAAAAGGATTCATAATACATAACTTGTAAATGAAATTTCAAAACCCCTTTGTCAAATTCATGATTTCTCAACATTCAAAACATAATTATAAACGTTTTCACCATGCCCATGTAGTTTAGAAAAAACCCACACAGCTTAGATTATAAAATTTGAAGGATAGAACCTGAATCCTATTCCGTGTCTTGCAGATCTTGACCTTAGGGATGAGTTCTTAATTTATTTATTTTTTTGGGGGAAGGGGGGTGTTGGGGTTTGATTTGAGAGGATTTGAGATGTTGATTTACTGAATTAGGAGAGAAATTACGCCCCTTGAGGGTTCTAAGTTGTTGGTTGGCAGACTTAAGGGTTGAAAAGACTAAAAAACCCTTAAAAACGTGAAAGCAACAGCTGAAGTTTAGGTGCGGGCGTTGGAGCGCACAACTATTGCCTCTTACACGAAAATGGCTGTAACTTTTTGCTCGGCTATCGGATTTAGACGAAATTGGTATCGTTGAAAAGCTACTTCGAAGACCTTTCATTTGATATATAGTAGGACCTGTAATTCGATATAGACGGGAATTTATGATTGATGGAAGTTGATCCAAGTTTAAACAACCACTAAAACTTAATCGGTAGAAATGTTTTCAACTCGTCATAGAGTTAGGAGATTTTTCTGACCTCAATTCATATTAAAAGGTATTCCCACAACATAGGATTTATCATCACATATATATTAACAAGGAGTCATGTAGTTCGGATTTATATGCATAGGAACGACAGTCTAGATTCTAGCCCGAAGGTACGGGGTGTTACAGAACTGTTGTTGATGATATTTTTTATGAAATTTAGCTAATAAAGTAGTTGCATGATTGATGTTTCACTCGTAGTGTAGATATCTTCTTGTAGAAACTAAAAAATTTTATATTAACAATTGTAAGTAGTTACTAATCCTGCTCACTGGATGTAATGAACCCAAATATAATTGGAGTCTGTAAACTCTTCAAAAATGTCAATGGATGCATGTCGGATTCTCCAAAAATAGTGTAACATTAGTGTTAGGGTTTTGGATGGAATAAGCAAACCACAAGGTAAAGAAAACAAGAACAACACAAAGATTTACGTGGAAACCCTTGCGGAAAAAACCACGGGCAAAGGAAGAGGAGGTTTCACTATAATGGAAAGAGAGTATAATGTGGAGAAGGTTGAATTTTCTGAATGCACAAAATAACCTACTAAATGCACTTATATAACATGTGCATACAAATAAGTCCTAGGCCCAAAAACATAAAGGTCCATTCAAGGCCCACTCAACATAATTCGGGTCACAACTCTAACAATCTCCACCTTGACACGAATTCTAATTCAGAACTCAAATCAATTTCAAGACAAACTCTCCACCTCTTCCACAAAAGCCTCTAGGGGTACATCTTAACAACTAACACCAACCAAGTCCAAGCAATGCTCAAACTTGACACTTGGTAATGTCTTGGTCATCTTATCAATTGGATTATCATGGGTACTAATCTTGCTTACCATAATATCACCACGAGCAGTAATTTCATGCACAAAATGATACCAAATATTGATGTGCTTTGTCCTTTAATGAAACATCTGACCTTTCGTAAAGAAGATAACACTCTGACTGTTGCAAAAGACTATAGTAATCTGTAAGTCTTTGGTAAGTTCAAAAAATAGACCCTTCAACCAAATAGCTTCCTTGAAAGCCTCTGTAATAGCCATGTACTCTGCCTCAGTAGTTGACAAAGCAACTGTAGTCTATGAAGTAGCTTTCCAACTGATAGTACAACCACCAATGGTGAAAACATGGCCTGTAAGGGACCTCCTTTTATCATGATCTCCTGCAAAATCAGAATTAACATACCCGATTACTCCATCTCTATTTCGCCCAAACTGCAAACAAACATCAGCAGATCCGTGCAAGTATCTGATGAAAATCCACTGAACTGCTTTCCAATGTTCTTTGCTAGGATTTGCCATGTATCTGCTAACTGCACTGACGACATAAGATAAATCTGGTCGGAAACACACCGTTGCATACATAAGAGACCCAACAGCACTAGAGTATAGAACTCGAGACATATAGTCACGCTCATCATCTGTTTTTGGAGATAAAGTGGCCGAAAGTTTGAAGTGAGCTTTCAATAGATTACTTACAGGTTTGGCATTTTGCATATTGAACCTGTGAAGCACTTTCTCAATATACTTTTTCTGACTCAAGTATAACTTACACTTCTCTTTATCTCTCATAATTTTCATGCCAAGAATCTTCTTTGCTGCTCCTATATCCTTCATCTCAAACTCTTTGCTGAGCTGGGCTTTGACTTTTATTATCTCTCTTATATCCTTTGCTGCAATCAACATATCATCAATATACAAGAGAAGATACACGAATGAACCATCACTTACCTCCTTGAAGTAAACACAACTATCATAACTACTCCTCCAAAATATATGAGAGGTCATAAAGGAGTCAAACCTCTTATACCACTGCCTGGGAGAATGTTTTAAGCCATAAAGATACTTTTCAGCAAGCATACATAGTCCTCCTTTCCTGAGACTACAAAACCCTCTGGTTGCTGCATATAGATGTCCTTCTCAAGTTCTCCATGTAAGAAAGCAGTTTTGATATCCAACTGCTCAAGCTTAAGATTATGCATGGCCACAATACTAAACAATGCTCGAATTGAACTATGCTTTACAACTGAAGAAAACACATCTGTGAAGTCGATACCTGGAACCTGACTGTAGCCTTTAGCAACTAGTCTTGCTTTGTATCTAGCATCTTCAACTCCTGATGTTTCTTCTTTTTTAAATACCCACTTGCAGTAGACAATTTTCTTATCTTTAGTTAATCTCACCAAATCCTATGTGCCATTCTTATAAAGTGATTCCATCTCCTCCTGTATAGCAGTCATCCATCGTCCAGAATCATCATAACTAACTGCCTCTGAGTAAGAAGAAGGTTCTTTACCAGAATCAATACCTTTTGCTACATTTAATGCATAAGCAACCAAATCAGCTTCAACTTATTTCTGAAGAGGTCTAATATCTTTTCTAGGCCTGTCTTTAGCAATATAATATTGTGGCGTCACTGGTGGAGAAGAAAAAATAGTACCATTTTGTATCTCCTGGCTAGACTGAGAAATAGGCACTGGTGTAGACTCTGCTCCAATCTGCAATTCAACATGGGTGCTTGACTTTTGCTAATTCATGTCACTAAGCTCATCTGGAGGCGAAACACTAGATTCAGAGAGAGCCCGAAGTATGACAGTTTCATCAAATACAACATCCCTGCTAATTATAATTTTTCTGCTTTCTGGACACCAAAGTTTATAACCTTTAACACCAGGCTTATAACCCATAAATAAGCAGTTGACAGATCTAGGTTCCAACTTTCCATTATCAACATGAGCATATGCAGGACATCCAAATATCCTCAAATTAGAATAACTAGCAGGAGTACCAGACCATACCTCTTGTGGAGTCTTTTTATCAATCACGACTGAGGGAGAGTGGTTAATAAGAAGGCAAGCTGTGGAGGCAGCTTCGGCCCAAAAGACTTCGGTAAACAAACATTAGAGAGTATACAACACACCCTCTCTATTATAGTCCTATTCATTCATTCGACTATACCATTCTGCTGCAGAGTATGACGAACTGTCAAGTGCCTCACAATTCCTTCTGACTTGCACAAAGCATTAAATTTATTAGAACAGAACTCTAAATCATTATCGGTTCGAAGGAGTTTTACCTGCTTCCCTGACTTCTTTTCAATCATAGTCTTCCACTCCTTGAAAGTAGGCAACACATCATTCTTTTGCTTCAGAAAGAACACCCAAAATTTTTTGGAATAGTCATCAATAATAGTCAATAAGTAATTAGCGCCTCCTCTAGAAGGTACTCTAGTAGGACCTCAGAGATCAGAATGAATGTAATCAAGTGTGTCTTTAGTTGAGTGGATGCCTTTTAGTGAATCAGACTCTCTTCTTCTTGCCGAAAATGCGGTGATCACAGAACTCTAATTTGGTAATACTCTGCCCATCAAGAAGTCCTCTCCTGCTTAGTTCAGCCATCCCGTTTTCACTCATATTCCCTAGGCGCATATGTTAAAGTTTAGCAACATTACTTTCTGATAGAGAGGAGGTAGAAACGGCTACATCACATGTAACAGTAGAGCCTTGCAGGACATATAAATTTGCAGACTTTCTCTTTCCCTTCATCACAACAAGAGCACCTTTAGTAACCTTCAGGACTCCACCTTTACCAGTGTACCTATAACCGTTCGAATCAAGGGTACTTAAGGAAATAAGATTTCTCTTCAGGTCTGAGACATACCGCACATCACCAAGTGTCCTCACAACCCCATCAAACATCTTGATCCTGATTGTTCCAATACCAGCTATTTTACAAGATGTGTTATTTTCCATTAACACAGCACCTTTAGAGACTGTTTCATATATTGTAAACCAATCCTGATTACGACACATATGAAATGTGCAAGCTGAATCAAGAATCCAATCCTCATTGGGTTTGGAGTTACCATCAGAAACTACCAAGAGTTCTCCATCACTAACGCCATCTTCCACAAAACTGGCTTCACCGGAATTCTCTGGTTGGTTTTCCTTCGGTTTTGGAGCTTTTCTTTTCTCTCTATTCTGTAATTTCCAACGCTCGAATTTAATATGGCCCTTCTTCTTGCAGTAATTACAGGTTTCTGTCATCACCCCCAGAATTTCTCTCACGAGTCCTTCCTCCTCGAATAATGAGACCATCTCCTTGAGTGTCCGACCCATTCACAAGATGCATCATAGACTTTATCAATCGTCAGGGTATCATGACTATATAAAATCGTATCCCTAAAGGTCGTGTATGATGCAGGCAGCGAACACAAAAAAATAACCCTAAATCTTCCTCATCGTACTTAACCTCCAGAGTCCTTAAATCAGAAACGATTTCTGTAAAGACAGATAGATGATCTTCCAAAGACTCACCCTCAGACATACGATGGGAATAAAGTCGCTGTTTGAGATGCAACTTATTTGTTATGCTTTTCGTCATGCATAAAGATTCCAGTTTCAACCACAACGCAGCAGCAGTGGTCTCCTTCAAAACATCCTGTAGAATCTGATTGGATAAATGAAGATGGATCTGAGATAGAGCCTTCCGATCCTTACGTCGTTTGTCCTCGTCCGTCCACGATGAGGGCATCTTATCAAACCCTAATAGAGCATCATCCAAATCCATCTGCGCGAGCACAACCCGCATCTTAACCTGCCATAACAAAAATCTGGTGTTGCGATCCAACAACGGAATATGATGCTTCATGGTTGCCATCCCCGAGAAAACAATTAACCAAGCTTTGATACCAATTTGGACAGAATAAGCAAACCACAAGCAAAAGAAAACAAGAACAACACATAGATTTACGTGGAAATCCTTGCGGGAAAAACCACGAGCAGAAGCAGAGGAGGTTCACTATAATGGAAAGATAGTACAATGTGGAGAAGGCTGAATTTTCTGAATGCATAAAATAATCCACTAAATGCACTTACATAATATGTGCATACAAGTAAGTCCTAGGTACAAAAACATAAAGGTTCATTTAAGTCTTAGGCACAAAAACATAAAGGTCCATTTTCGCACAGGTGTGGCATCCGCACAGTGCAACTTAGATTGAGGGCACGTTTTCGCACGTGCCATTCACTCTCATGTATAGCGCTATTTTCAAAATTATCGATGAAAATATCCTCTTAATTATGTTTAGCGTGGCTTAGTTCTTGGTAAGAAATTCAAACTGTATCAGTGGTATTGGGACAACTATAGAAGTTGTTTGACAATTGAATAGTAGTTGTCGGGACAACTAATGATA
Organism: Capsicum annuum; assembly: GCF_002878395.1. Lineage (NCBI taxonomy): Eukaryota > Viridiplantae > Streptophyta > Magnoliopsida > Solanales > Solanaceae > Capsicum > Capsicum annuum. The sequence goes on along the minus strand of NC_061121.1, from coordinate 231,459,413 downwards.
GTTGTTTGACAACTGCATGCATATTGTGGAACTGTGTACAGTTGGGTGAAGGATATGGGGGTTATTATAGTGGTATAATACATACCAGCGGTCGGAGTTCTTCTCTAAACGATTAGAAAAGAGAGAAATTGAATTTCTCAGGGAAACATTGGCCGGCCCTTGATGTGCATGGAAGAAATGCAAGCAGAAAACATGTCCACAAGATGCTACGTGATGATATTGCTGCATACGGTGGTCACACCACCGCTCCTCCTAATGACCTATTTAAATTCTCCCCTTCCCTCCAGGTGAAGAGAATCGGAGGCAAAGGGATGATATCTGTGTAATATCGGGTTAACCAATCTTGTCATCTCCGATGGAGGCTCAAATGGGGGAAAGTCCAGCTCCTATGGAAGGAACTTTACTTGTTTCTACTCTATTAGAACAAGACAGAGAAGCCTCACCACTAGCTGTTTTTTTATGGGAAAACAAGTCTTCAGATATGCTTTCTCAAGCATCTGAATTTTCACAAAATTGTGTTGAGTCAGAGTTCTATTTTCCTTCTTCTATGATTTCTTTTGACAACGAACCTGAGATTCTGGTAGCTCCAATTTGGCCCTCACTGAACATGGTTCATGAGTGTGTTTATTTATTTGCATATTATTGATATAATAACGTCATTTTAGGTTCAAGAATTGCTATTGATGGTATGTTTTATGAAATTTAGCTAATAAAGTTGTTGCGTTGATGATTTTGTTAGTAGTGTATACTTTCTTTGTCAGAAGTTTTTATGTTGGAAAATGGGTAGGCCTTATCATTCTTATTTACGTTGTCTTTCTTGGTTGTTTGTTACTTTACTAATCTAGTGGCAAAGGTTAATCATCTTTTATAGCAGTTTTATGATTTATTTACAAGTTATGTATCATCACAGTGAATGTTAGCTGAAGATATGATTTTTTCTTTTTCAGGATCTATTATACAAGAATTCGGTTGGGTTCCCCTCCTAAGGAATTCCACGTACAGATAGATACTGGAAGCGACGTTCTGTGGGTTAGTTGTATCTCCTGTAAAGGTTGCCCAACACTTGGTGGAATTGATCAGGTTAGGATTTTGTTATTATTCCTTCGAATTTACATTTCTTTTTCTTTTCTAGACGGGGAATCTTGGTCGTTTGAGTGTACAGTTGTAGGAATATGATATCAGAATATTGTAGTTAGTCAGCATAATTAGTTAAGTTTATTAATCAGTTAGCTAAAGGTTAGTTTTACCAACCTTAGAGTCTAGCAGTTTTGTAAGTATGAAGAAATTTCGGGAGTGATGTAGAGGCTTTTGAAGATTGGTCTCTGGAAGATAAGAGTGAATTTTTGAGGCTTTTCATAGAAAGCGAGAAAAAGTGTCTGCAACTTATTTAAACAGTGAAGAAGTTAACTCTAACAAAGACAAGTTAGTGAAAACAAGAAACAAGAAGGATACAGAAGCTGGAGCAGTCAGACTCTTCTTGCATTCCTAGTAATCTCCTCCTCGAATATGATTTCAGCTACTGAAAAGGAGAAGCATAATGGAGTTGGTGCAAACACAATCAACAGTAGAATTTGTGATGTTTACTCAAGAGCTGCTTCGAAAGAGCATATGATGTACCTTGTGAACTGTCACATTGCTGCACATTTAGGATTCTTCAATTATCAAATTCCTACTTCATATTTCGCTCTTGAGAACAAGTGTGATCTCAAGGGGAAGGGATGCGCTCAGTTTGTACAGTTAACAGTTTTCTATGCCTTCACTTGGAAAGACGATATATTCCCACAAAGTGGGGTTTAGGGAGGGTAAGTGTACACAGTCCATATCAGTACCTCAGAGTGAAGTCGCTTGGGACAGACACATGTATATGGTGAAAATGAAATTGACTTTGGTGGTACAGGTAAAATGTTTCCTTTAGAAGTTATGAGCTTGGCTGAATATGAGAATTCTTCATTGGGATGGAAGAAAAGCTAGAGAAACTGGAGTTAGAATGACTGTGAAGCATTTGAAGTTGAGATCAAGAAAAAAAATACTATCAACATTGAAGGCTTCTTGATTGCTACCCACGAGTTAGACGAGTTTGACAAAGTATTCTATTTAGTCTTATATATGTATCTCTTCTAGTGTAAGTAAATATTGTGGATGCTATACCAATGGATGCAAAAAGCTGACACGATAATAAAACCACCTAGAATATTGACGGTATGTGCTCGTGGTGACTTAATTGTCCTGCAGTAGTTACTTCTGTTTTATTTTCCGTTGACAGATTTATGTCACATAATTGAGATAAATTGACAGATTTTTTATTTCTTTCAAATTTTTAGTACATTATATTGCACTATTCTTTTATTCTACTTTGTTCTTCTCTTGATCCTCTAACATATCGACATGGCAAACAATGGACGTCATCCATCTAAATATGCAGAATCCTACTGACAGAAAAATGTGCCAACAATCAAATTTTGAGAAGTAGAAAGAATGTGCTATACAACCATTTTGCGACGCAGATGTAGCACATCACAGACGGGTGACCTAGCGATGCTTGGCAGCGCAGCTGACGGGATTTTCGGACTTGGGCAGTATGGCGTGTCGGTAATCGCACAGCTTTCTGCCCAAGGAGTGATCCCGCATGTTTTCTCCCATTGCTTGAGAGGAAGCAATGGTGGAGGTGGCATTTTGGTGTTTGGTCAAATTGTGGAGCCAACTTTGGTTTACACTCCACTTGTCCCATCACAGTAAGTTATCTCTTTCTTGGCGAGCTTGTGTGACTTCATTTCTCTTTGTTGATAGCTTGTGACAATGTTTCCAATTTTACTTTGCCAAAACTTCTAGCATAGCCATCTGATTTGCGCCAAATATTGGCATAGCAAAGGTACTTGGTATAAAAGTAACAGAAAAATTCCATCTAAGATGACAGAAAAATAAGCAACGAAAGTTACACAGTTGAAGTTTCTCTTTGATTTATTACTTTGTCCCAGTTTGTCTGGCGGAACTACTAAAAGTCCCCTTAGTATAAAAGTGCTTGTTTTTGTGTCTAGTGGAGTTTAATAAGCCATGTCAAATCTTGTAAGAACATATCAATAAAGACAAAACGGGGATGTAAAAATTAAATAATTGATGCTGGGAAGTAGACTATCTGATTAACCATTTAGGTGGGGATATGGTGACGTTCTTCTTTTGGTAACTAACCATTCTCATTATCAGAAGTGAACATTACATAGCATCGAAAAAAGACCAACTGTTGAACATCACAAAATTGTAGCCAGTACCTAAGCTACACCAACACAAACTAAGTTCCCGCTAGGATAAAAATTGTAGTCCTGCAACCATACTGCAAGTCTAGCCTGTTTAGTAGCTCCAGCATGGACGCCCTGTATGATGAGTTTGAACACAACCTGAGGACTCTGTCTGTTGTTTTGAAACACTCGAGCATTCCTTTCCGTCCAAACATAGTATACTGCTGCATCCAACATCATTTTGTGGACCTCAGCTTTTGGTGTTCTTCCTTTATCATGTAGTTCAGCCCATTTTAGTTCCTCTAACCATTGGGCTGGGGCTTTCCTTCAATAGTTGCTGCCATATTTCAGAAGATACTCATATTTCCTTCTGATTCCTTCTCACACAGAGGGCAAATCTGATTGGTAGTTACACCCCATTGGACTAAACGATCCCTGGTACTTAGTATTCCAAGTTCAGCCAATCTCAGCATAAAAATCCATCTAGGGAGGCCTTCATTGTTGCATACCAGTCTTCTCCATGACACCTTCTGAAAATGCCGTCTCAGCTTTAAATAAAACTTCTTACTTGAGAAGGTAGGCATAGTTAGGATTTCTTCAACACTATATCCAGCTTGAGCAAAGTATTTTGTAGCCTTGAGGATCCTTTGGATGATTCATGCGGCCTGGTTGGGAACATCCATCATCAAGTCCCTATTCCCATAATAGCTTTTGTGGTGTTCCATAAGAGCTTGCTAATTGCAGCCTTATTCCATGTAGCCACATCTAAAATGTTCATGCCTCCAGCAGCACTTGGATAGCATACTCTAACCCAAGCAAGTAGTGATCGATCATGCAAATAGGGAAGCTGAAATATGCAGTCCTCGCTATTGATTAGTTTATATCCTTTGTTACTGTATGGACTCTTGAACTGATCAAGCTTCCAATAAAATGTGATCAGACGGTAATCTTTAATGTGTAAGCCTATACTAATACAGCTTTGATTTTCCCTTTCTTTGCCCCCACAGTAAATATGGAACGTGGATAAATATCCTTCACCTTCCCCTATGCTTTTTCATAAATATCCTCACTTTTTTCGTTGCCCGGGCCGCATTACATGGTGAATCTTGAGACTATTGCTGTCAATGGACAGACATTGACAATCAATCCTCAAGTATTTAAAACAACAAGATACAGGGGAACCATGGTTGATTCTGGAACGACTCTGGGATACCTTGCTGAAGAAGCTTATGATATTTTTGTTAATGCTGTAAGTTATACTATTCGACTGATCTTGTGCTTTGCTTGCACTGTCATGAGGTTCCCCTTATAACTCAATTCTTTTTTCTCCCGCAGATCACTAAGGCTGTTTCACAGCATGTGTGCGCTTTTGATGGCCTGACTAGCCAGTTCTATCGAACCACCTCCAGGTTTTCTTTAAAAAATTGAACTTGGGAGCTTCCACGCTCATTTCTTTCTGATGGTTTAGTTTAGTTTTGCACTGAAATTTTGACTAGTACTTTTTTTGTGTGTGCAGCGTTGATATATTTCCCGTGGTGAGTTTGAACTTCACTGGTGGTGCAGCAATGCTATTAAGGGGTGAGGACTACCTTGTACAACAATTTTCCATTGTAAGTCAAATTTTCTTAAACTCGTGTATGTATTCTTAAGTTTACAGATGACTTCACACTGTGGCCAAAAGTTATGTAACTCTTTTAGCTCCCGCAATTTAGTTTTTTTGAAAGTAATCTATTGCACTCAGTACAGTTTTTGCTTCTGTAGGGTGCTGAAACTGTCTGGTGCATGGGCTTTCAGAAATTTCCAGGCCGAGGACTGACAATTTTAAGAGGTAACCTCTTTTAAGTTGAACGAGTGCACTCTTTTTTGTGTTTCCCTGCACCTCTATGTCTTGCTCGCTGAGTTACTGAGCTAAACCTGTTGTTGAGATTCGTATATATCCTCTACTTTTAAAAGACTATCACAGCAAAAACCTTAGATTCAGCCTGAATAGAACCTCCTGAATGATCTGATACAATGATGTCTTGCGGGGTTCTTCCTTGCTGAAAAAATAATAGGATTTCTCTCAGCCCACAAGTGAGTGATAGAAGCAGCTTCTACACACCTCATCACCCTTACTACTTCCTTTACAATATTGCATAGCCCATTTTAGTTCTTGTGTCCACTCCAAATTAGCTCTGGTAACCCTCTGCCAGGATAATAATATACAGCACACAAAGAAGATCAGTTTATATACAGCCTGCCTATGATTGCTAATCTCATTATATACAGCCATTTAGAAGCTCCTTTGTTTTAAATATGAGTTTCCTCCACTGTACTTTTGGAAAGTCACCCTGTAGTCTCTTATACACAGCTCTAATATACAATCTGCCCTTTCCATTATAATTCTTGGCCTTAAATTGTTAGGCATGGACTCATTGTACCCATAACTTCTCTTTATTCTTGCACAAGTACCAAAGAAGTATCAATGAACTGGATGGTTTTCTTTGGCAGTATAAACACTTGAGCCCAAAAAGTCTCTATTGAAAACAGTACACTTTTGAGCAATTTGGTCCTTCCAGAATATGTTAGGAACCTTGCTGTCAACGAAGTCATCTTCCCAAGCATTTTCTCTATAAGTGACTCACATTGGAGAGCAGTTAGCCTCTTTGTACACAAAGGGACCCCCAGATACCCGAAAGCCAGTTTCTCCCTAAGAATATCCCAACAGATTGAGTATTTGTTGCTGTACTGGTGGTAAGTTCCCCCAAAATAGATATAACTTTTCTGTACGTTAGCAATCAGATGACGCAGCTGAATGTCTTTCGAATCTCTCCTGTAATGCAGTAATAGATTTTGAATCACCCCTGCATAAAAGTAGCAGATCATCAGCAAAGCCTAAAAGTAACCTCTTGTCTTCTTTTTTGTCGATTCATATTTTCATATTTCTGTGCAGACATGGTTCTTAAGGACAAGATTGTTATTTATGATCTGGCTAGACAACAGATTGGATGGGCCAGTTACAATTGTAAGTCATATAGTTATCCCTACACTCTCTGGTAAATTAATGTATACCTTTAGTCAGTTGTCGTGTTAAGCTAAGTCATGTTCCTTATCTGTTTAAATATCAGGTTCTCAGTCCGTCAAGGTTTCAGCTACCACGAGCAACGCCTGTGTTGCCAGCATTAGTGTTTGGCACTTACTACTTGTTCTTGTAATAAACTATAGTGTTGCTGTTTCTAGGTGTTTTCTTTTACATTAGTAGCCTCTTAAGGCAATTTCCTAGTTCCACTTATTGTAGATTCATGTAGTGATTACTTCCTTTGTAAAGTAGATTCTGAACACTTGGGTATAACATTATTCTCCATAGTTGCATTTGATTTTGAATGAAAATTTTGTTAAACACTGCCCAATTATGTGTTTGGCTGATGTCAAAGTATTTGTCTTGTATTGTGAGAGAACTATTTAGTAAATGATCCTCTTTTTATTTGTTTTGCAACTTATGAATCTTTTAGACCGCGGTCTACTGAGAATTTTACATAAACGTTAGACGACATGCTAAGTTATTGCGTGTTGTGAATGTAAAAAGGGGAGCAAAGTCATGTTTAGTGTCTTGCCTATGAAGGGAAAAGAGCACATATATTCCTCTTAACTTTGCGATTTAGAAACAATTCCCTGTTGTCAAGTCTTTGTTGGTTTCAAAGGGCCACCGAGCAAAAACTTCAATGAAACGACCTCGAATGCAAATTCCAACTGCGCCAGCAGCTCCGAAATATCAATTTTAGGCTAGGTAGATCTTAGGTTCGGGACCCAATGCACCGGGCTCATTTTGACCTATTGATCGAAAAGTTGGAAAATTGAAAATTTGGGTGTGGACTCACATTTGATCGAAACGACCTCGGATGAAAAACCCGAGTTCGTCATAGTAAACGTCGAATTTAGTGTGGTTACATAGTTCATTTGCATATACCGAATTCCGAATGAATCCCGAAACATTAATAATTTCTTAGGCAATGGAAATCCTATTCAAGTAATTGTTAATTAGCCAAAAGGTAGTTCGTGGACATGCATAAATAAGTAGAATTTGCATCACAATATAGTGCAAAATGTAATAAAAATAGATATGTGTTCATACTATATTAATAAATCTAAGATATGTGTTTTCATATACACATATTTATGTTGATGAAGATTAACAATAAATATACTAATAATTGTCTAGGGAATTTTTCAAAGATCAGTATAGTATTGTGTCATCCATCCTTCAATGATTTCAACTTCTGTTTTCCTTTGCATGTTTAGCCATTCTGCATCACTTGGCTTTGCAGTAAGAATGTCCAGACAATGGGAACCTACAAAAATAGGAAATGAGAAGAAATTCGAGTCGATGTAAACTTCTATTTGGTAATTTTTCACTCAGCATTCGGTCCTCATTTTGGGGTCTAGACCAGAGGCGAACCCAAGATTTGAAGTCTGTGGGTACACCAATGTTGTCAAAGACATACATAAGCCTTGAAACAAGACTCAAAATGTATTGAGCGCTCACCTCACTTAATGTGCAACTTAGGTTTTAATTTCTAATACATACTTTCCCGTGTTAATGAGGCTTTATGAAGAGGCGAATACTAAACAATTGATATTTCACTTTATCAAAAAAAAAAAATTTGTTTATATATTTGTCATTCATTCTTATATTATTAGTCTTGGACTAGACATATATTTAAATCTTTTCTACCTTTATGCCCTTTTTCGTTAAATCTCACGCTTTATTTGTACTTTGTGCTTAAACACAATAGACCTTTAAGCTTTTTTACGCTTATTGCTTTTGATAATATTGTGGTGCATCAATATTATCTTAAGATGTTAGAAAAACTTTCGATGTCGATTAAGGGATATAATCATATTCAATTGGTCGCCAAAGACATGAACAATATTGAAAAAATAAATATATAGAACAAATATGAGTTCTAAGCTAATAACTTTACTTTCTTATAATATGAGGTTTACTTTTAATATTATTGAACAATTAGTCATGGTAGCTCAATAGTGAAGGAGGGGTCACCTTATGGACTTGTTGCGGGTTCAAATCCTCAATCCAACAATTTTGTAGTTTTTAAATCTGAATTATTGAAAATAAAGATAAATTTTTGTGCAACCCATAGATCGATCCTTGGTCGCGTGGACGAAAGCGTCGGCTTCAACCTATGTACCAATTGATCTTGGGGTGCACTAGTAGCTATATCCCAATTTCTCAAGGTATATACACATAATTTTTTTCGACGTTAACGGGTGCACGTGCACCCCACCTATACATATGGGTTCGCCCCTGGTCTAGACTAATCTGGATTGATTCACACCTTATTCGTTCATTAAAGTAGGAAGCGCCTCAGCCCTAAAAGTTAGTCATTGTCATTAAGTTTCACATGTGGAATTTACGAAACTCTATGACGGTGACATTTTTTCAAAAACATGGCTAAAAGTAAACCTGTCAAACGGGCCGAGCTGGCCCGTTTCGGCCCAGTAAATTCGACCCGAATAGATGACCTGAACCAGTGAGCCCCCGGGCTACAGGGTTGCCGACGGTCTGAGTTGAGAGACCCGGTTAACTCGGCCCTGTCCAAACTCGGACCAGGCCCACCAATTACCTGGCCCGGCCCGGTTAGATTTAAAAAAAAATCTGCAAAATTGATCGTTGGGCCACATTTGCCAATTGGACCATTGATGCCCAACGGCATTATAGCCGTTTGGTGCTCCCAACGGCCAATTGGCCTAATTTGTTAAAAAAATAAAATTAATTCAAAAAAATTCTTTTTAATTCAATTTTTTTCTATAAATACCTCCAATTCAAAATTCATTTTTCACACAAATCTCAATCTCTCTCAAATATTCTAATTATCTCCTAAAGTGCTCAATTTTATTTTATTTTAATTTTGTGATTACAAATACAAGTGAAAGTTTTCTAAAGTCGCAACTTTTGGATACTTTCAAAATTTAGTATTGTCGTTCCATCTCTTATCTTTAATTTTTAATTAGTGTATTAATTGTTGAATATTTATTTTTATTATTATTGTGTATTTTGAATATTTTTTAGTTTATTTTATAATATAGATAAAATAAGAAAACTCGATAAAAGTGTCAAAAAATTTTGTTCCGGAAGTGGTAGTGGTAGTAAAAGACGAATTGGTGGCGGTTCCGGTAAAGGTAGTTCAAGTAATAGATACACCTGTGTGCCTCCGATACCGGTTAGTCAACTTTTCGAGGAAGAAATAGATTTAGCTGCTCACGATATGGATTATGCAGAAACTCAGGAAAATTATGGTATAGAAGAAGAAAATGAAGTAGATGCGTTTAATTTAGATGATGATGATGATGAAAATATTGGTGAGACACTTGCAGTAGGAAATGCTAATGTTAGATCTGAATCGGTTAATCTTCCTCCCCGTCCTCCCCGTGCCCCAAGAGCTCGTAAAAGAACTAGTTTTGCATGAGAATTTTTTACGGAGGACAAATTAAGGTGTGATGCAATATTTGTGAAATTGTATATGAACATAAAAGAGGAGACAATCAAGAGGGTACGGGTTCGTTGATAAGACATATAAAAGATAATCACGCTAGAGAGTAACTTATTGCACAAGGTAGTGAGACTATTGGTGAGCCAACACAAATTAGATTGAACCCAACAAGTGGTCAATTAGCTAAGAATTATAATAAAATGAAGGACCGGGAAGAAATAACAAAAATTATAGTTGTGGGTTGTTTTCTATTCACTTTTGCTACTTCAGATGCTTTTATTCATTATATTCAAGTAATTTATAATCTTATATTTAATGGTATTCTTAGAAATACTTATCGGGCCGATATTTTTAGACTTCATGCACAATATGTTTATTATTTATCTACATTATTAAAAAATATCCAATGTAGAATTGCTCTAACTTCCGATCTTGGTTGTGTTGTCAATAAAAATGATTATTTAACCATTACTTGTCACTCAATAGATAATAATTTTGTTATGCAAAAACGTATTCTACCTTTTTTGTATGATGAATATCGTAGACATACTGAAAAATTTATTTCTGAATCTATTACTAAAATTGCAGAATATTATGATATTGTAAAAAAAAAATTTTATATATTGCTTTTGATAATGCATCTAACAAGGCTGCTATTGACAAGTTAAAAGCTGACTTTTCTCCACCGTTATCATGATTGATTGCGGAACGACTCTGGGATATCTAGCTGAAGAAGCTTATGATATTTTTGTTAATGCTGTAAGTTATATTATTCGACTGATCTTGTGATTTGCTTGCACTTTTCATGATGTTCCCCTTATAACTCAATTCTTTTTTCTCCAGCAGATCACTATGGCTGTTTCACAACACGTGCGTCCTTTTGATGGCCTGAATAACCAATGGTATCATAATATTAAACGATTGTCTTTATTTCATGTGTTATATATGTTAAAAATTAGAGACCAATTTAATATAGTAAGTAAGAAATCTCTTTTTAAGTGATTTGTCTATCTGATGAGGAAGAAATTTTTTTTTAAGTGATTTGTCTACCTGATGAGGAAATTTGCTACCTCAAAGAAAAAGAATCAAAAGAATTAGCAAAAGTTAACATGATATATAATATAGTAATTTAACATGAGATAGTTAATATTACATTTTAATTAAGTTGTTTAAAATAATTTTAATAGGTACTAAGTAAATAATTATGTTTTCATAAATTATATGTAGTGCAAATCGTTGTAATGTTATGTAATGTGAAGTTTTAAAATTATGGAAGAATCGTTTATTGTGTTTGATAGATAAACACATAATCAATATCTATAAGTATTTCTTTTATTATGTTACTATAATATAGTAATAGTTACTTTATGCAATTAAATGTGTGGCTAAAATTAATTTCATATTTTTATCTTTTATGAAACATATGTGAGTATTTGGACATCCTCCTATATACTACGTCTCCCTTTATGTCAATTTATAACATTTTGATTAGACAACGAATTTAAAATATATACAAAAACTTTACAATGTTTCAAATTATCTTTAAAATAAACAAACCTTAAATAGAAGAGTTTTTCTTTGTGGACTTTTTGACAAATAAATAAAATTCAGAATGACTAAATATTAATAATGTTATAAAACACTAACCAAATAAAAAATGTCAATTCTTTTTTAGAACTAATTAAATAGAAAAAGAAATATTTAAACTGAGACATAGGATGTATAATTGATAACAAAAAAATTTATTATTATCACATAATATATATTTTATTTTTCAAGTTTGTTCGGATTGTAAACACATTCAAGTATATCCAAATAGATGTACCGTAATATTCTAAAGAGATAATACTCAAAAAAACACCTGCACTTTGCCTGAATTCTCAGTTGAGCATACTGAACTTTGCGGGGGTCCTATTATCCCCTAGACTTTTTTAAAGTGGAATTTTTTCCTCCCCTCCCCCTGAAACGCTATACCCAATTTTTGGAGTAGAGAGTGTAATACACGCGTCAATCTCATATTGACACGTGTATTTTTTATTTAAAATTAATTTTTATTTAATCTCTTCTCCTTTCTTATTTTCTTCTCCATTATGAATTGAAAATCTAATGGACAACATCGTCAGTGGTAATACCCATCCATTATGATGACACTGGTAATAATGGAGATCATTCACATACCCATCGAATCTCTGATAAAAATGACACTGATAATACTGTTAACACTGCCAGAAAAACTCAAAACTTCGGCGACTTGCAAGGTTCTGATGAAATAAAAAAATTTCGACGCAAATTGAACAATATCAATTTTAAAATTTTCGATGACCTTGAAGTCGGAAATAGAAGAAGAAGGAAGAGGAAGAAGAGGAAGAGGAAGAGGAAGAGGAAGAGGAAGAAGGGGAGGAAGAGGAGGAGGAAGAAGAGGAGGAAGAAGAGGAGGAGGAAGAAGAGGAGGAGGAGAAGGAAGAGGAATAGGAAGAAGAAGAGGAAGAGGAAGAGGAAGAGGAAGACGAAGAAGAGGAGGAGGAGGAGGAAGAAGAAGAAGAAGAAGAAGAGGAGGAGGAGGAGGAGGAGGAGGAGGAGGAGGAAGAGGAAGAAGAAAAAGAAAAAGAAATGTAAAAAATATATATATTTTAAATATTTTTGTCTGCTCACTCTCTTTAAGAGAGTAAAACACACTCTCTTTGCCATGTCAGCCCTTAAGGGGGAATAAATTTCACTTTAAAAAAAATTGGGGGGTAATAGGACCCCCCGCAAAGTTCAGTATGCTCAACTGAGAATTTAGCCAAAGTTCAGGTATTTTTCTAAATAGTATCCCTATTCTAGAATTGATTTTGTAAATCAAATTGAATTTTTAATCATCTAAATTATATTATCTAAATTGATTCGAATCGATTCAAAAAATCAAGTTGATCTAATTTGTGTACAAACTTAATCTCAAATTATGCGAATATTTTATACGTTTTCGTTTAGAACTAAATTTCATATTCTTTTATAAAAGTTTTATAAGTATACGATAACATAGTTATACTTCTTTCTAGATATTTTTGTTCCAATAAAATAAAAGTGAAAATTTCACATCCTAAAAAAGAATTGAAATTTAGATAATATCTCTTTAAATTGATTAATTATTAATATACAAAACATATTTCTTGAAAAATTATGCTTGAAAAAATGTGTGGTTCACCTTAAATGTCACATCATTAGGACACACTTGACATTTTTAAAAAAGACGTTTGGCTATTTTGTCATTTGAAATTTATGATCAACTTTTAAGACTAAATATAATAGAAAAAATATTCTAGAGTATTTATGAAATGATAATTTTATCCTTAGTTGTCCTCCAACTCACTCTTCTATATAGTAGAAATTTCAGCATTATTAAACTAGTGATTTATCGTACACTTCTCATGAATACTTTTACTCCTTACGTAATGTACTTCAATTTTGCATGATTTCATCTGTTACTCACACACACACACACACACACTATATTTTATAGTACAGAACGCATACTTCTTGTGTTACATCCTATTATGATGTAGGTTTTGATAATCGCCTCAGCTCCACGACTAGTTGCAATCACAAATTTCTACTGCAATTCAGTTGGTGAATCATCATGTTCCGAGGACTATGTCTTTTGTACTTTCTAAATAGTTTAGATTCATTTTTAGTTTAGTATTTCATGACGCCGGGTCAGCTGGTGGTCGGTCCCAGTGGCTCCTCAGTATTTATAAAGGCTTATTTAGACTTGGTAGACGTCTCAGCTTGTAACAATGTCAAATTATTTTTTTCCATTGTTATTGACAGATTTCAGACTCTATATTTCTTACTCATGTTATTATAAACAGTTAACCTCCACTCACATCTTTGCGAAAAAATTATGATTCTAGTACATAATGTCAGATGTCATGAGTTAGCTTTGAGCTACTCATAGTCTTAAACATCTTATCACGTCCAGTGTGTAGTCTTAAAACGTGACAGTAACCATGTTATTTATTTGATCATATGTATTTTAGTTCAATAGTTCTAATTAATTTTTTTTTATCCATCTATTGAAATAAAAGTCGGTAAATATTTATAATATATATATATAATCCACTTGTAAATTCAAAATCTATATTTGAATGTATTCTACGAGAGAATCAATGCTATGCATAATAAGTCTATTACAATATGGTCGAATTGGTGACAATTTATGCAATGATAGTTTTTCGCATTTTCTTTTTTACACATGAAGTTGAAGATGGTTCATGAATTTAAAATTCATGCCAATAATCTGCACTTATTTTTTCACCTTTCTTACTTTGTAATTAAAAGAATGTAACTTTCTATTCATCTCAAGAATTCCAGAAAATATAATAAATTACTATAATATAAAGAAATTAAATATCATTTCCGACAGGTATATCAAATAATAAAAATAAGACAAATCATGATAAATTAATATGATTCAATAGAGCTGTATAAGACGAGAAAAGGAAAGAAAAAATTAGCAACCTTTATTATTTGGCTAATTTCTTGTTATAAGTTGCATAGAACAAGCAACCCTACAAGTTTATATTTAATTAAAATAATTCAAATCTTATTGTTGCTTTCTATTTTCGGCTCATGAAATTTATAATTCTTCAGTTTATGCCTTCATCAATTTCATCTTGGGAATGTGAAGCCCAATTACAGAAGCAAAGTCCAATATTGCAATGATATTTAGGAACACCACAACGGACTCTACAATCTTCGTCTTTGGTGCAACAACAAAAGTTAACGTCCCTTGCTTCTGCCTTTGGTGAAACACCTATTATATCAAAAGTCAGTATTATATACTAACATATTATATACTAAAAATCAAAGCAAATAAAAAACTTACAGATTCCCATCACCATGAAGATAAGAAGAAAAGCCATTACTTTGAAAGCCATAATTTAGTATTTAGTATGCTACCACTTCAAAGTAATTTATTCTCCTCCGTTGTGTTCTATTTATAACATGTTTACCCAGCAAACTTAATAAGAATAATATTAAAGAATATTAAAATAGATAAAGTTAATCTAATAGATATTAAAATTTAAAATAAATATATTCAGTAGCAAATTAAATTAAATAAAGTTTGTTCACAAAATAGTAATTAACAATTAAATTATCAAATATTATAAGAATTCATGTAAAGCACAAATTAAATTATGGTCAAACAAATCATTTTTTAGTAGGAAATGAATAAAAATTTTAATGAATTTTTCGAACACGATCCTCACAAAGTTTGACCAGATAAGTACAAATTAAATTATGGTCAAACGAATCAATTTTTCAGTAGAAAATTAATAAATATTTTAATGGATTTTCTAAACGTGATCCACACAAAGTTTGAAAAAATAAGTACAAATTAAATTATGATCAAACGAATCATTTTTCAGTAGAAAATTAATAAATAGTTAATTGAATTTTCTGAACGTGATTCACACAAAGTTTGACTAGATAAGTACAAATTAAATTATGATCAAACAAATATTTTTCAATAGAAAATTAATAAATATTTTAATGAATCTTCTAAACATGATTTATACAAAATTTGATTAGATAAGCACAGATTAAATTACGGCCAAACTAATCATGTTTTATTGAAAAAGAAATAGTCATTTTTTAGAACAATTTTTTAATGAATTTTCTAAACATGATCTATACAAAGTTTGACCACAAGTTTGGTTCAATATCGAGCGCTACTTTATTTTTTAACATAAAAATATTCTTTTCCATCTGAATTTTTTTTTCAACCATTTTTCAAATGTTGAGACAAGGGTCAAAATGACTCTTAGCGTAGCTTGATAGAGTGTATAATAACAAATTCCAAATATAGTATATTAATAATACTAATATTATTAATTTTTTTATTAGTTATGCATGCATTAATTGTGTTGAGATATTTTTACGCGATGATTGATTTAATTTATTAAAAATAATATTTATACATTAATTTTTAAAAAAGTTATATATTTTTTTACAAAAATATCCTCCACAAAAGTAGTGAAAAGGATTATCAGGGGCAATTGTGTCTTCAGGCATACAAATACATTACACATGCATTGGAATCAGAAGATGCTGATGTTAAATTTTACATCGGGCTGATATATGTCCCAATATACATTGATATACATGAAAGATGATTGAAATAAAAGTTGTGATATCTCTTTTAGCTACCGCAATCTAGTTTTTTTGAAAGTAATCTATTGCACTCAGTACAATTTTTGCTTCTGTAGGGTGCTGAAACTGTCTGGTGCATGGGCTTTCAGACCTGCAAACTATCAGTAACGCAGGAGAATTTTCCTGATCTTGGCGGGACTAAAGAGCATATAATTTATTCTGACATTGACCACTGGTAGCATTGGAAGCGGCACCCTGCTGAGTTGGGCGGCCGAATAGAACTGACGAATGATGGACTGGCCCTGTTGGCACACATTCCTACTCTTCTGAGCAACTACCCGACACTCCCAAATTCGATAGCCTGGCTTGACATACCCGAGAACACATCACTACCGGCTCTACACTCACCCTGATAATGTCTGCCACACTTCTGGCATAAAGGATTGGTACGAGCACTGCTAACACTGACCTGGGACTTAGAGCCTGGTGCCTTATCCCTATTGTCATTTTTGAATTTGGGTACTGGGGCACAGGCTGAAGTTGGTGCTGAGGCTGTAGACCTCTGATGAAATTGAGGACGATTACCACCTTCTGACTTTGGCTGATTGAAATTAAAACTACTCGTCCTAGCTCTCTTATTTCCTCTCCCCCCCCCCCCTCCTTAATTTTCTGCTCCTCTATCTGTTGAGCATGGACCATCATCCTAGACAAGTCTATCTCACTAATCAGCATTGCGGTCCTATACTTCTTGACCACATTATCAGACACGCCAGACATAAACTTACTCATCTTGGACCTACTGTCAGCTACCACGTGATAAACATATCTAGTTGAATGAGTGAAATTGAGAGAAAAATCCCCCACACTCATGCTACCTTGCCTCAAATTAATAAATTCTAACACCTTGGCCTCCATCAACTCTAATGGAAAGAATTTGTCCAGGAAAGTTGTGGTAAACTCTTCCCATTCTATAGGCCCTACATCAACACCTCTATCAACTTTCCACTACTTAAACCAAGTGTGGGCTACATCCTGTAATTTATATGCAGCCAACTCAGCACTCTGACTAAACGTCACCCCCATAGCATCCGTTACCTTCTGAACCATATCTAAGAATTTCTGTGGATCCTCTTCAGACTTGGATCCCGTGAAAGAAGGAGGATTCATTTGGGTGAAATCCCGAATTCTAGTTGCAGCAGTATTGGCCACTGGATTAGCCGGAACAGCAGAATTCTGCATGTGAGACATACTCGTCCAGAGGATCTGCCTGGACGGGCTGAGGGGCTGGCAGAGTTCCTGTTCTTCTTCCATTCTTCTTGAGAGACATGTTTTGTAAACGAAAGGAGGAAATGTATTAGATTGAGAGTTTAACTTGAGCTCACGCTCAATCGCATAACATGAATACTAAAAGAAGAGAAACTTTTCATAAACGTCTTTTAGCCTCTTGTCCATAAGTGTGGCGCGCTACACACCCATGCACAAGACTCTACTCGACGTGACTTTCAGACTTCCTAGGACACTTTAAAACCTTAGTCTCTGATACCAAGTTTGTAATGGCACGAGACTACCCCCTAGTCGTTACACAGTGCTTACAGTCCCGAGGGACCACAAGCTAACCCATGAGCTGGTACCTGCTGTGAGCACTGAATAATATAATCATGAATACGAAAAAATAACTGAAATGCCATAAGGTTTTAATAATAAAACGACTACTGACTTATGAATCTGATAAAAATACTGAAATCTGAATAGTTTGAATAGCTAACTGTAGTGTCTGAATAGATTTATTGCAGTGCTTGCAAAACACACAAAGAAGGTCAGTTCGTATGCCCCAATTAGCAAGCCTTACTTTTGTAGCCAGTCTGCCTACGATAGCTATTCTCATTATATACATCCATTTAGGAGCTCCTTTGTAGTTAAATATGAGTTTCCTCCACTGTATTTTGGAAAGTCATCCTGTAGCCTCTTATACAGCTCTAATATAGATGGTATCAGTGAACTGGATGGTTTTCTTTGGCAGTATAAACACTTTCGACCCCAAAAAGTCTGTATTGAAGAAAACAGTACACTTTTGAGCAATTCGGTCCTTCCAGCATATGTTAGGAACCTTGCGGTCTGTAAAGTCATCTTCCCAAGCATTTTCTCTATAAGTGGCTCACATTGGAGAGCAGTTAGCCTCTTTGTACTCTAAGGGACCCCTATATACCTGAAAGGGCAGTTTATCCCTTAGAATATCCCAACATATTGAGTATTTGTTGTTGTACTGGTGGTGCAACTTCCCTAAATTAGATAGAACTTTTCTGTATGTTAGCAATCAGACGATGCAGCTGAATATCTTTTGAATCACCCCTGCAAAAAAGTAGCAGATCAACGGCAAAGCCTAAAAGTAGCCTTTTGTCTTCTTTTTTGTCGATTCATATTTTCATATTTCTGTGCAGACATTGTTCTAAAGGATAAGATTGTTGTTTATGATCTGGCTAGACAATGGATTGGATGGGCAAGTTACAATTGTAAGTCATATAATTATCCCTATGCTCTTTGGTAAATTAATGTATACCTTCAGTCAGTTGCCGTGTTAAGCTAATACATGTTCTGTATCTATGTAAATATCAGGTTCTCAGGCCGTCAAGGTTTTAGCTACCATGAGCAACGCCAGTGTTGCCAGCATTAGTGTTTGGTATTTACTACTTGTTCTTGTAACAAACTATAGTGTTGCAGTTCTCTTTCATAGTAGTAGCCTCTTAAGGCAATTTCTTAGCTCCACTTATTGTAAATTCATATAGTGATTACTTTGCAAAGTAGATTTTGAACACTTGTGTATAACAATATTATCCATAGTTGCATTTAATTTTCAATGAAAATTTTGTTGAACACTTCCCAATTATGTGTTTGGCTGATGCCAAAGTATTTGTCTTGTATTTCCTTATTTTCAAGTGTTCGTTGGTTTCAAAAGGCCACCGGGCAAAAACTTCAATGAAATAACCCCGGATGCAAATTTCAACTGCGCCAACAGTTTTGAAATATTGATTTTAGACTAGATAGACCTTTGGTTCGGGTATCAATGCACCGATCTCATTTCGACCTATTGGTCGATCAAAAAGTTAAAAAATTGAAAATTTGGGTGTGGACCCACATTTGGTCGAAATGACCTCGGATGAAAAATCTGAGTTCATCATCTTTTCTGGAACGTCGAATTTAGTGCGGTTACTTAGTTCAGTTGCATATACTGAATTCCGAATGAATCCCGAGACATTAGTAATTTCTTAGGCAATGGAAATCCAATTCAAGTAATTGTTAATTAGCCAAAAGGTAGTTCCTTTACAAGCATAAATAACTAGAATTTGCATCACAATGTTGTCTTACTTCCGGAATCTGAGGACTCAATCATGTAATGGTAGGCATCCAGGATTGCATACCCATGCTCGTGTGTCCCCCTAACCAAGTCCTGGTCAATCTCCATGGCCGTATGTATCTTTCAATAACTTATCAGGACACCCAATTTCGTAAGGATTTGATTGACCATGACCCTTGTTGAAGGGCCTTTGCCATCGGGGAAACTATGTCTGAAATATTCACCGAGGACCTTTGACGTGGCATGAGGATTTTGTCCCGAGATGTGCTTCGAACTACATTTGTGATGCTTTTCATGTTTATGAATGACGAATCTGTCAGAACTTTCGTACTTCACCGCTCTCAACCACCACTTGCAGTTCGAATTAGCACATTTGAAGCAAAAAACACTACTCGAATTAATCACCTTCTTTATTCTGAAATCTTTTTTCAAGAAAGAAATAAATAAAGTGGTAGATAGTTCATTATTTTCTTTGAATGACATTATAATAAAAAAAGTCGGTCCCGTCGTCTTGAAGATTTCCATATTGTGTTGATTCAGAAGAACTGCACATCGTATTGGTCGCATCAACGGGCGTAGGTGTTTGATCATCATCTGAAATATTTATGTCTAGATCATCCAACCTATCATCAATGATGTCTTGTTATTGTTCTTCTTCTACGCTCTGGTTCTCTTTCTCTCTCGTCTTTTAAACCTCGTACACCCTTAACACCGGCCTGGACGAATCACTAAGATAAGCACGTAATCGAACCTGATCGGTTATCTTGAAAGGTAGTACCCTCTGATTTTCAAAGGAATTGTACATGTAGCTGATGACGAGTTCTTCCAATTGACAATTCAGCCAACAATAATTGATGATTAAGTTCACAGAATCATCATACGAAATATTAATTTAGACTGTCATAGCTATTGTCTTTAGCATTTTACCCTCGTTCCAACGCAATACATATCGATTGCTCTTCTCGATCCATTGACCATGACAATCCACCCTTATTGTTATTAATCCCTCTATTAGTGGTGCCTAAATAAAGTTATTTGTTAAAAAAAGTTAATAGTGATTTAATAGTGCCATAAATAAATCCCAACGGATGTGTAATCAGTCGCAATAGATTACTTAGCTGTTGGGATTCATGTTACGCTCCTGAAGCTGATTTCAACAAATGAGTCATCTGTTGTAACAGGTGAATCATATATTGCAACAGACTATATATCTGTTGGGATTGATGTTACAGTACTGAGGCATCTTTGAAGTTGATTCTAACAGATAAGTGACATGTTGCAACAGATAATTAATCTGTTGCGACAGATGACTTACCTGTTACAACGAACAATGATCTGTTGAAATTGAGGTCAGGTTCTAACACAACAGGTTACTAATATATTGCAATAGATATTTACCATCTGTTAGAATCGAGTTTGGGTTCTGTTACAATAGGTTAAGAATTTGTTGCAACAGATATTTACCCTATTGCAACAGACAACACGTCTATTGGAATCGAATTCTGGTTCTGTTGCAACAGGTTAATAATCTGTTGCAACCAATAATTATCACGTTGCACTAGATAACCAATCTGTTTAAATAGATAAATCATTTGTTGCAACAAATGACCCATCTGTTCGGTTCATGTTACAGCCTATAGAACCATAAACATGAATCCAACATATCAATCTTCCGTTGAAACAGATGATTTATCTGTTTAAATAGATGACTCTTATGTTGGATTCATGATCGGGTTCTATCCATTGTTGGAAAAACAGCACAATAGCAGTTATCCAGATAAAAAATTCAACTAAAAATCATAATTTGACATACCAAAGTCTCCTATGAAGCAATGTCAAAGTGGAAAGTAATCTACAAAATAAAATTTGACCTAAGAAATTGGTCAAATAACAATAATAGCGGTAACAACAACAACAACGACAATGGTCAACAGGAAGAAGATGAAGATAATAATGAAGTAGAAGATGATGATAATGAAGCAGAAGATGATGAATAAAGTAGCAGCAACAATGAACAATAAAAATCGTTAAGAGAGAGAAAACAACAATGGATGAGAAGAGAGAGAAAGACGCCTTTTTTCCCTTCTATTTCCCATTATATTAGGTAAACATTTGGATCAAAGTGTAAATTTAAAAACTTTTGGGTTATTCTCAAACTTACCAAACTTTCTTAATTCATAATAAAGTAATTGTCACCTCCACTCAATTATTAAGACTTTTGTCAACTACACCTCATTTTAAAACTTTTTTGTCACCTACATTTCAAAGCCCAACTTAGTATAGATTAAGTTCAAAAATTCATTAAAATATTTATTAATTTTGTACTAAAAATGAATTTTTTCAGTAAAAAATAATTAGGTTGGCCATAATTTAATTTATGCTTGTCTGAGCAAACTTTGTGTAGATGATGTTTAGAAGATTTATTAAAATATTTATTAAGTTTCTACCAAAAAAATAATTTGTTTGACCATAATTTAATTTATACTTTTCTGGTCAAACTTTGTATAGACCAAGTTTAGAAAAGCCATTAAAATATTTATTCATTTTTCTATTTTCTATTAGCAAAAATGATTTGGTTGATCATAATTTAATTTGTGCTTTACATGAATTTTTGTAATATTTGATACTTTAGTTGTTAATTGTGTTTTTGTGAACAAAGTTTAAAATTTAATTTAATTCGCTACTGAATATATTAATTTAAATTATAATATTTATTAGATTAAGTTTATCTATTATAACTGTTAAGAGCCCATATCGGAAGAATGATGGGTACTTGGTCTCCTTATATGGAGTTGAGCAATCCTCCCCTCATGAGCTAGCTTTTGAGATTGAGTTAGGCTCAAGATCCATTCTTTACATGGTATTAGAGCCAGACTCATCTCAAATCTTTGTTCACTGATATTGGGCCCCCATATTATATCGTTCATGCTCTAGATAACGAGGCTCGAGCATGCGGGGGAGCATTAAGTATCCCACATCGGAAGAGTTAGCTTTTGAGGTTGAGTTAGACCCAAGATCCATTCTTTACACGATATGTAACACCCCGAAATCTCATCCCGAAATGTCACAAGATGCTTAAGGCTACGAGTAGCCCCAAGCTAACCCTATGATCCTGCTACTAAGTCTAAATACTGGTTTCAAGATAATGAGAGTAATAATGAAATATGTCATATTATGTCAAGATGAAATACGAATGAGTACTGTGAAAGTAACAAAATAATGCAAGTCTAACCATACTGACATTCTAGTCTGACAAAGCCTCTACTACTTATGAAATCTAGAGAGTCATTGGGACAGATCCCCAACTAACTCATGCTCAAATGAAGAGAAGTAAATCAACTACTAATAGTGCTGAAATGTCTGGAGATAGGTCCTCGAAAGATGAAGACTCACCACTATAGAGATGTAGATAAAGGTACTTGGAATTACTGGCGCGGCTGGGCCTGAGCACCTGAACCTACATTATGAGACAATGTAGCACACAAACGTATGTATAGATCAGTACTTTGAGGATATACTGAGTATGTGGGGATGTATGCAGATACATAAAACAATATCATAAATCTTTACAGAAAACATGCATGCTATTATAGATAACTCACATAGCTTGAATAAAACTTTCATAAATCATGAATGAAAGCATGTATATAAATCACGTGAGTCACTACACTTTGGTCCGAATCTGAATCTTTTTCTTTATTCTCAAACTTGCAAGCTAGATGAAATCTTAGAACCACAACTATTCGGACATACACTTTAGTCTTTTGAAAATTAGAAATTTCTTTATAACTTCCAGATTACGACATTTGAAAATCCTAGAAATCTTAGGATCATAGTTTTCACAATACATATACTTTTAAACTCATACTTTTATCTTGAGGAGAATAAAACTTCTTTAAAACTCAAGGACTTAGGACTTTAGAAAATTTAAGACCTGAGACTCTAGGAAACTTGAAAGTTTCTTCTAACCGACATAAATCATGTGAGCTACATGGAGTCCAACATCTTGCCCATGTTAGTGAGAGCTGTTCTATCCTTTCCATCAGAGTAGAACCTTTACTTCTAGTGATCACTAGCTTAACCCACTTAGGGTAAATCAAATCCTACGGTGGCTCGTAGTTCAGGGGCATGAGACCTTGGAATCAAGCCCAACTCGGTGATAAATACTACTCCCTTACTTAAGCTCAAAAATTTCAAGAAAAATCCACCTTAGCTTTAGCCAACTATGTAATGGAAGCCAACTATGCTTCCCTTTAACTTAAATCAAGAAGTGTGGATTTCTTTCTTAACTTTAGCCTAAAATCAACTCTTTTCTTGAAATCTTGGTACACTTATCATCAATACACTTTAAAACTTTAATAGCATGATAATATAAGTACACTTCTTGAAACACCTTAGAAAATATCCATAATTCATTCTTAAAAGAATTCACAATTTCACAATAAGACTTAATCCATGACAACAACCTTGGAAATACTTGAAATTGTCACATTAATATAGGATTATGCAATTTATAGTATGAATGATCAATTCAACTCATAATTAAACAAAATAATCATGTAACTCAAGGTTTGAACAATTTTATAATCTCAAAATCTTGAAATATAGCAAACTAGGTATAATTTCATCTCAAAAATACGAAATTCTTTAAGAAAACTAAAACTTTGGGCACAAGAACAAAAGGTGTGTTCTTATTCAAACCCCACATACCTTAGAATGATAAACTTTGATGAACAACTTGCTTTCGAGATTTTATTGAAAATCTTGAATGAGCATTCTTGGAATTCTTGAACTAAGAATTTGGAATCTCGACTTAATTTGGAGAATTGATGGAGTAGTCTTGAGTTTCTTGGAGGAGAAGGATGATGAACTAGGGTTTTTATTTGAAGAGAATGAGGATTTAGGTCATGAAGAGCTTTGTTATGCACTTGATTTTATGATTTTGGACGGATTGGGGGTAGGGCAATTGGCCAAAATACCCCCCTTTAACTCTTAACGAACTAGAAAAAATGAAGTATTTGCGAACTGAGTGGTCACCGCGACCACCACTATCATGGTGACTTACTGGAAATCTACCACTCGCATCGCGGTGCCCCTTTGAAAATGCCATTTTGGCACCTGGCGCGACGCGCCACTATCGCTCTGAGCTTCTGGAAAGTGACAACTGGAAAATTGGGGTCCTCCGCGATGTGCCACCATCGCGAAGTCACACTGAAATTTGACAATTTCTAAATAAACCCTCTCCGCGATGCGCCAAACACTAAAATGACGGTGTTTTACGACTAGAAGTTAAATTAGCCAGAACTTCTTGCCCGGTTATCGAACTTGGGCGAATCTTATATCGTTGGAAAGATAATTCATTTCCCCACATGATGAAAAGCCAAAATTAAGAAAATTCTATACGGTTTAGACATTACTCACTTTGGAAGTCATCCCTTAATCTTCTAGAGATGAAAATAGGCTTAAGGAAAGTTTGGGGTATTACACGGTATTAGATCCAGAGTCATCCCAAATCTTTATTCACCGATGTTGGGCCCCCATATTTTATTATCTACGCTCTAGTTAACGAGGCATAGACGTATGAGGGAGTGTTAAGAGTTCTACATCGAAAGAAGGATGTGTACTTGATCTCCTTTTATGGATTTGACCAATCCTCCCCTCATGAACTAGCTTTTGAGGTTGAGTTAGGCCTAAGATTCATTCTTTACATATAATAATATGTAGGCCAAATCATATAATAATATTATGTTTTTAGTATTATCTTCGTTGTTGTCAGATTTATCCTCTCATAGTTTGCAACGATTAGCTTCCGCATGATGCCCCCTCGATTTCGAACCCAACAAGTGAATATCAGAGCCAAACCCATCCCAAATCTTTGTTCACTGATGTTGGGCCCCCACATTATACTGTCCACGCTCCAGTTAACGAGGCCTGGGCGTGCGGGGGAGCATTAAGTATCCCATATCAAAAAAGGGATGGGTAATTGATCTCCTTATATGGACTTGGACAATCCTCCCCTCATGACCTAGCTTTTGGGGTTGAGTTAGGCTCAAGATTTATTCTTTACAATAACATTTATTAAAATTATTCTTGTTAAGATTGTTGGCTAAACTATTATAGATAGAACGCAAAGGAGAAAACTAAATTACTTTCAAGTGGCATCATACTAAATACTAAGATATGACTTTCATATTCATGGTGGTGATAGGAATCTGTAAGTTTTTGATTTGCTTTGATTTTTCAGTATATAATATGTTAATATAAAATACTGATTTTTGATATGATGGGTAAAGCAGAAGCAAGGGACCTTAACTTTTGTTGTTGCGACAAAGATGAAGATTGTAGAGATCGTTGTGATGTCCCTAAATACCATTGCGCAGCAAGAACTTGCTTCTCTGATTGGAGTCCACATTTTTGGAGTTACCGAAATTGCGGAAGGCATAAATTGAAGAATTATGATTTTCATGGGCCGAAAATAGAAAGCAACAATAAGATTTGGGTTACTTTAATTGTTTCCTTAAAAATATATAACTAGTAGTGTTGCTTGCTCTATACAACTTATAACAAGGTATTAGACAAATAATAAAGATTACTATTTGGATCATATTAATTTATCATGATTTGTCTTATTTTTATTATCTGATATACATGTAGGAAATGATATTTAATTTCTTTATATTATTGTAATTTATTACATTTTGTAAAACTTTTAAGATGAATAGAAAGTTACATTATTTTAATTATAAAGTAAGAAAAGCGAAAACACAAGTGCAAATAATTGCCATCAATTATAGATTGATAAACCATCTTCAACTTCATGTCTGAAAAAGAAAATGAGAAAAATTATCATTGCATAAATTATCACCAATTCAACTATGTTGTACTTAAACTTATTATGCATAGCATCGATTTCCCCATAGATTACATTTAAATATAAATTTTGGATTTACAAAGTGAATTTTATGTATAAACAATTTTTAAAATTATTTACAACTCAGATTTATATGTTTTCTCGCATTATTTGAGAATAATATGCAAGTGATTACTTTAATAGCTTTTATTGTACTTTTTATTCGGTCAAAACTAATTACAATCTTTAGTTAAATATATAAAAATTATACATGTCAATTATATATAAAATATGTATGTTATACATTTAATGACTATTATTTTAATAGACGAATAAATATTCCTCAATTACAACTTTTAAACTAAAATACACATGACCAAATATCAAAAAAAATGGTTATTATCAAGTTTCAAGACTACACCCTGGACATGATAAGATGTTTACGACTACGAGTAGTCCGGTGTTAACTTATGGCATCTGACATCATAGTAGAATCTTAATTTATTAATGTATCAAAATGCAACTAGGCCGAAATCCATCTTTATTACTTGATTACAGATGCATGGAAAGATGCTCACTAATGACAGATTACTGAAGTTGGGAATGCAGGTGGAACCCAAGTGTTGTTTGTGTCAAATGCAAGATGAAAGTCGTGAACACACACACACACATATATGTATCACGTAAAAAAATCTCAGATACACGCACAACTAATACTAAAATTACTAGTATTAGCATTATTAACATACAATATTTTGAATTAATATCATATACTCTGTCAAGCTACACTAAGAGTCATTTTAATCGTTTTCTCAACATTTGACAAATAATTAAAAAATAAATCAAATGAAAAAGAATATTTTTATGTTCAAAAATAGAGTGGCGCTCGATATTTGAATCAAAATTCTGGTCAAACTTTGTACAGATCATGTTCAAAGAATTTATTAAAATATCTAGTGATTTTGTACTAAAAAATGTCTATTTCTTATAAAACAAAAAGTGATTAGTTTGGCCATAATTTAATCTGTGCTTATCTGATCAAATTTTGTATAGATCATGTTCAGTGAATTCAATAAAATATTTATTAATTCTGTACTAAAAATGACTATTTCTTTTTCAGTAAAAATAATTAATTTGGCCATAATTTAATCTATACTTATCTGATCAAACTTTATATGGATCATGTTCCGGGAATTCATTAAAATATTTATTAATTTTGTACTAAAAATAACTTTTTCTTTTTTCATAAAAAATTATTAGTTTGACAATAATTTAATTTGTGCTTATCTGATCAAACTTTTTATAGAGCATGTTTAGAAGATTCATTAAAATATTTATTAATTTTCTATGAAAAATAATTTATTTGATTATAATTTAATTTGTACTTATCCGGTCAAACTTTGTATCGATCATGTTTGAAAAATTCATTAAAATAGTTATTCATTTCCTACTAAAATTGATTTGTTTGACCATAATATAATTTGTGCTTTACATGAATTCTTGTAATATTTGATAATTTAAATGTTAATTGCTATTTTGTGAACAAAATTTAAATTTAATTTAATTCGCTATTGAATATAGTTATTTCAAATTGGAGTATCTATTAAATTAACTTTATCTATTATAATATTATTTAATATTATTCTTATTAAGATTGCTGGCTAAACATGGTATAAATAGAGCACAAAGGAGAAGAATAAATTACTTTCAAGTGGCAGCATACTAAATACTAAATTATGGCTTTCAAAGTAATGGCTTTTGTTCTTATCTTCGTGATGATAGGAATCTGTAAGTTTTTTATTTGCTTTGATTTTGCAGTATATAATGTGTTAGTACATAATACTGACTTTTGATATGATAGGTGTCTCACCAAAGGCAGAAGCAAAGGACTTTAACTTTTGTTGTTGCAAAACAAATGAAGATTGTAGAGACCGTTGTGGTGTTCCTAAATACCATTGCAATATTGGACTTTGCTTCTGTAATTGGGCTCCACATTCCCAAAATGAAATTGCTGAAATTGATGAAGGCATAAATTGAGGAATTGTAAATTTCATAGGCCCAAAATAGAAAGCAACAATAAGATTTGAATTATTTCAATTAAATATATAACTAGTAGTGTTGCTTGTTATATGTAACTTATAAAAAGACATTAGCCACCAACAGCAGTGGTAGCCCAATGGTAAGGGATTGGTATACCCTATTCAGAGGTCGAGGGTTCGACTTTGGGTATGAACAAACACTTTGTTAGGAGCTCTTTCCCCCAAATGGGGCCCGACGTGGAGCGAATTCGGATATAGTCGGACTCCTAAAAAGCGGGTATCGGACATCGGGTGGTTTAAACCAAAAAAAAAAAAGGCATTAGACAAATAATAAAACTTTCTATTTTTTCCTTTCCTTTTCTCATCTTATACAACTCTATTGAATCATATTAATTTATCATGATTTGTCTACTTTTATTATTTGATATACCTGTTGGAAATGATATTTAGTTTCTTTATATTATTGTAATTTATTATATTTTTTAAAATTCTTAAGATAATAGAAAGTTACATTATTTTAATTACAAATTAAGAATGGTGAAAAAATAAGTGCAAATTATTGCCATGAATTTTAGATTGATGACCCATCTTCAACTTTATGTGTGAAAAAGAAAATGCTAAAAACTATTATTGCATAAATTGTCACCTGTTCGACCATATTATACTTAGACTTATTAAGCATAGCGTTGATTCCCTTGTATAAACATTCAGATGTAGATTTTGGATTTACAAGTGGATTATAGAGAGAGAGACTAGATACTGAAGAGCCCATTACGGGATCAATATTGTAGTTTTAAGAAAAATAAACAATTATAGTTTGTTATTTGATTATAATTCACAATATTATTTTACTTAATTATCATTTCTTGTTAATGTGTCCTATTTTTCGTTATCAATTGTGTTCATTCTTTCATTCAGTGACTGAAATTCGTATTTGTTCTCTTGGAGCTATATATATAGATACATAACTATAAAAATATAGTCAAACATGACTATATCCCTAATAATTCAGTTAAAACTCAAACGGGAATGGCAAAACTATTTAGTCTCCTTTACGTAAAAATATATGTTCATTCATAAAAAACTTATTGTTTTATTCTTTTTGAATTTCATCTAAAAGAAAATGAGTTTGACTTTTTAAAACTATTTCAAAAATTTAAGAAAATTTTGAAGTAACTTTTAAGAAAATTACAGAGTCGCCACTTGATTTTTATAGAAAATATCAAGAAAACTTAAAGAAATTTCAAAAATTCAAAAATAGAAATAAATTTTCAAAATAAGAGAAATTGAGCAAGGATTTAATTAAAACTCTAACAAGGTTTTAAGACACTTAAGAGCTTCCGTATAAGAAATAATTTATCAGAAATAATTTGACTAACAAATGACTAATTTTGCATACAATTAATTTTATATAAAATATCAAAATTATTAACCTAAATTGATACTCCATCATTCATATGAAAATATTCTATTTGAATTAATGATAGACCCGCTTAAACTAAACTGCAATTTTTTTAATTTAAGAAAAAATTAATCTATGCTTTTATGGGAAAAGAGGATTACGTCATTAATTATTTTCTTACTATTTTTTTTAATTATTATTATTATTATATTTATTATTAAATGTTGTTGTTGTCGTTGTTGTTTTGTTATAGCAAACTCGATTTTGTCATAAAAAAACCGTCTTTGGGAAAAAGATATTAGTAGAGTATTAGATTAAAAGTATTTTATTAATTATGGAAAGTTAAAATTTTCAAAAAAAAATTAGTTTCTTAGATTTTAAAGAATATTACTTTTACACGTTAAACTATTAGTCATATGAACAAAATAAATGTTGTCTTGATTTAAAGAGTTAATTTTAGAAAACTTATTTTAAGGAGAAAATTTGAAGGAATCAGTTTAATCTATTTTAAACAAGATAAATAAGGTGAGAAAAGTATGAATTAAGTAAGAAATTCCAGATATAAGAAAATGATAATGTCTTAGGAAATTACTTAGGTTAATTAAAAAAAGTTAGTACAAATTACTAGCAACATAAACAATTACAAGAAAATGAAGCAAAGTTTGAGATTTAGACCCCAGTTTGGCCCATTAACCTGTCAGATTTATGGACTTAATTCTCATGGTCTTTGATCCATTTTAACCTCCGGTATATCATTTGTATATCACAGCTTTTATTTCAATCGTCTTTCATGTATATCAATGTATATTGAGACATATATCAGCCCAATGTAAAATTTAACATCAGCATCTTCGGATTCCAATGCATGTATTTGTATGTCTGAAGATATAATTGCCCCTCATAATCTTTTTCACTATAATTATGAAGGATATTTTTGTAAGAAATATATATATTTAAAAATAATGTATACATATTATTTTTAATAAATCAAATCAATCAACGTGTAAAAATATCTCAATGTTACACCCCTTTCTTAGCTCCCAAAAATTGTGATTTTAAGTTCGAAAGGGTTTTATTATTATTAAAGTGACAAAAATAAAGAATTGTTTCAAAAAGGATTATTTTCATTTAAACTCAGAGTCGCCACTTGGCAAAATCCGGTGTGCCAAGTCACCTTTGGAAAATCCTCTTTAAAACGATTTGACTCTTTAAGACTGGTTTGCGAACAGAGATTCCGGCTAAGGAATTCTGTTGACCGAGGAGAAGGTGTTAGGCACTCCTCGATCCCGTGGTTTGACCACGGTCGTTCGGTGGAATGTATCGGCTAATTTTGACACTATAAAATGTACAAACCACATAAACTCACAAAAAATAGAAAAATACGAAAATATAAATTTCTATTCTAAACTAATCCTAGACTGATGTTCTACCCGATGCATCGGGCCTTCATCGCGAACGTCCTCCGAGTACAAGATACCTCGCAGCATTCCCCGGTGAATAAGTACATAAAACCTCAGGGCATTCCCCGGCCAAATGAATACACTTGAATCAAATTCATAAAATCAAATTCATTCAACAAACATTTTAATCATTCAAAATCACAAGTCCTACTTTTGCCTACCCGAACCTAAAATTTGTCTGATGATGCCCGGCCTAAGACATGATACTACCAGGTTCGAAGAGTTTAACATGCATTTCAAATCAACAAAAACGAATTAATCAACACAAGCCGGTGTTCACTTTTACGAATTTTTTAATCCCTTCCCGAATTCATTCTCAAAATAATTAAACTAGTTCTATACACAATTCAACAACAAAGTTTTCACCTCCAATCCAACATCAAACAAGCAACCAATAAGGATTCAAATATACCCAAACATACAAATCATTCGTAATTGCGAGAAAATTAAAAGGAGAAAAGTTAGAGTTGGACCTCAAGAGCTTACGATTGACTTGATAAGAGAAATAGGAGACCATCCAAGAACCTCGAAGAACACCAACGAGATCTCAACTCTCTAAATCAGTCAAGAATCAGCCCAACACGCGATAACACCAAAATTAGAGTTGAACTAAGAATCCCGAAGAACAGTTATCCACGCAAAATAAAAAAAATGGAAGAAAACTAAAGGAAACCACACAACTAAAGCTCCGGTGAGATCGAACGACGGGAAGAATCGACGGGAAAGGGTCGGAGTCCGGCGACTTCAGCGTTTTCCGTTGAGATTACGCCTAAAAGTCGAGGAAACACAGAGATTTTGAGGGGAATTTCAAGACTGGGTGAGTCGATTTGATGAATTTAAACCGATTATGGGGAAGATTTTGCTAGAAAAAACACAAAATAAATCGGATCTATCACCGGTATCACTGTTCCGATCGACCCTTTTTGAATTTCAGTCCATTTTTATCCCTTTTTTATCACTTCTTTGACTTTATTGACCTATCTCCCTCCCTCTCTTCGTTGTTCACTCCTCTTAATCTCTCTGATTCTCGTGTGTGTATGTGTGATTTTTGCATATGTATGTGTGTGTATCGTGAGTTGAAAATTGGAACATAAATGGAGAACTTTTTTTTCTTCTCTCTATCTCCCCCCCCCCCCCCCCTCCTAGATGATGATTAGGTGTATATATGTGAATAAATAGATCCAAATCTATGGGGGCCACTTATTTTAATTTGGCAAAAAAGAAGCCAAAGGAATCTCTTGTGAGCCCCTCTATTTGTGATTTGTTATGTGTATACATTCCCTGAAAACAAAAATGGATGTGTATGCTCCCTTTTCACTTGAAAATAAAAATGGAATTCCCTTGAGCGGGGTAGGGGTTGGTGAGGGTAAAGGTATGGGGTGGGGTTAGGGTTATAGGGGTATGGGGTAGGTTAGTTGGGTAGGATAAAGTTTGTTAGGAAGTTTGCTTAAAGTTGTTATTTTTGTATTTTTACGGGGTATAATTACATGGGGTAGGACACATGGTAAGACGAGGGTAAAAATTGATACCTTGGGTATTCGGGAGGGACAAAATTAAGTGTCTACATCATGCCCCCTTTGAATGTAAATACAAGGTGTTTTCATACAAAGAAGTAGACAACAAGACAGAATTTTATCCCGACCATTATTCAAAGGAAGAAACAGAATGAAACAGAAGGAAGGAGGAAAACCAAGTCTTGACTTTGGATATCATACTCATCCCTAGTTATGAGGAAATCAAGTCACAGGTATCCCCAAGGACTGAAAGAAGAGGGACTATATCGAGTTGGAGAGTCGAGCGAGGTGCCATCGAGGTTCCGGTCCGCGGCTCTGTTATTACATCAGAAATAAACATTAAAAGTTAAAACATAAATGAAATTACAAAATCCTATCTATGCAGCTTGTTTTTTACTTGAGTTTCATCACCCTATTCTTCAGGCAGGCTCCTGACTTGCAATTTCTTCAACTTACTGCTTGATTTTCAACTTCATCAGCCTATTCTCCAGGCGGGCTCCCGACTTGCTATTTTTTCAGTCTATCGACTTTCAGTTTCTTCACCTTGTTGCTTGACTTTCAACTTCTTCACCATGTTTCCTGACTTTTCATTTATTCGCCCTGTTCTTTACGCTGACTTCTGAAATCACATCAAAACTAAAAAGAAAATTATCCCAGACAAAGATTATATAAAGAGATCATTTGCTAGAAAAGTGAAGTTCCAAACAACAAGAATTAAATTTTGCCCCAGTTTATCATCAAAGGACTTTTGTGAAAGTCACATCATTATAGGAATTAAGGAGAATGACTCAATTAAAGGGTATGACTTCTAGGGGTCAAGGGAAATTACTCGACTAAAAGGTATGCCTTATAGGAATCAAGGGAGATGACTAGACTAAAAGGTACGTCTTCTAGGGGTCAAGGGAGTTGACTCGACTAAAAGGTACGTCTTATAAGAATCAAGGGAGATGACTCGACTAAAAGGTACGTCTTATAGGAATCAAGGGTAATGACTCGACTAAAAGGTACATCTTATAAGAATCAAAGGGAATGACTCGACTAAAAGGTACATCTTATAAGAATCAAAGGGAATGACTCGACTAAAAGATACGTATTATAGGGGTCAAGGGGAATGACTCGACTAAAAGGTACGTCTTATAGGAATCACGGAGAATGACTCGACTAAAAGGTATGTCTTATAGGAATCAAAGGGGATGACTCGACTAAAAGGTACGTCTTATAGGAATCAAAGTGAATGACTCAACTAAAAGGTACGTCTTATAGGAACCAGGGGAATGACTCGACTAAAAGGTACATCTTATAGGAATCAAAGGGAATGACTCGACTAAAAGGTACGTCCTATAGGAATCATGGGAATGACTCGACTAAAAGGTACGTCTTCTAGGAGTGAATGTTCAATTTAAGAAGTGTATCACCCAACAAATGAAAACCGAAATCCTTGGACCAGAAAGTGTGTCTCCGAGGGATATAAGATGATGAATTTTTACTATGATTTAATTATCAAACCTGTGCAGCAACATTACTTCCTGCATTTGTAAAAGCGCTAAATTACGGGCCTTGATGTTTAGGATTTGAAATCCTTGATTTGAAGGTAACATGTGTTCCTGTTTCATGCAGAGAAAACTTGTGAGTATAAAAACATAGTGGTTAGTTTATGGCTTTGGCTTTCGTGGCAAACGCTCTTGCCGTCATCACATTTAACCTTGCTTCCAATCATTAGCCTGTGTCATTGACTTGCTACTTCATTGACCAAACTCAGATTATTAAGAGTGACTGAGATAAACACAGAATCTCTGCTTTTCCATGCTTCTCAGATAGAACCCTTGGAACCTTGGTATTTTATGAGTTCCCAGACTTATTTGTTGATAAAACTTTCTACTTTCCTCATTTTGGGTCACAATCATGTCTCTTTCTTGCGTTGGCCTTTCTGCCTTGCTTTGTACAATTGAAGAAGTTGGTAGCCAGTTTTGAATTTTCACTTGTTTTGACATAGACTTGACTCAAAGACAAGAGAGAAATGACAATGATTTTATTTGGATAACTGACTCAAGAAAAATAAAAATATAACTATAGAAAAGAAAGAAATGATAATGAATGTCCCCATTGAAAAAGATGAAATAAAAGTTTATCTGAAAATGAAAGTCAACTCTAATGATTATGACATGTACATCGGATTAAACTGCCTGATCTTTCCATCCAAAACTCTCACAAATTGTTGTTGAGTTAATGACCCTGAAAGTGTGTTGCTTTTTTAGGCCAATTGCATTCGGAGACCTCATTCGGATGGTGGTGCCTTGAAGGGTTTCGCCAACAAGCCTCTCTCATTTCATTTTATCACTTGACCATTGCCTTATAGTATCCGAGAGGGTTTTTACCAATAAGATTCCCTTATTTTTATTTTTTTCAACTCACAGTCGTCTCACAGTGCTCTTAAGGGTTTTCACCGATAAGACTCTCTCATTTTTATCTCTCTCAACTTACCATCATCTTACGGTGCCCGTGAGGGTTTTCATCAATAAGACTATCTCATTTTTATTTCTCTCTTGATTCCTTATGCCGAGGAAGATAAGTAGTATCCAAAATGTGTCATCACATCCATTGAATGCTTAGTCTTAATATTCTCAAAGATTGATCTGAAGGCCTTTCTTTGGTTGTAACTTGGCTTTTGTATAGGGTTAGAAAGAAAGGATGGCATGGGGCCTAAGTGACACCTGAAGTAGGGTATTACTTACAACTTTTGGAATTGACTCAAACAATGAGGATTGACTCATACCCCAATTTCTTTTGACTGGGCAATTCTAATTTTTTTATTTGGTTGGACCGAGCCCAGAGTAGGAAAACCTACGTATCTCACCCCCGAGAGAGTAGAATCAGGTCACGCGTAGTTCTGGCAGCTTGTTCTTTTGATTAATTTTGATTTTTGTTTCTTTTTTTTTTTTTCTTTTCTTTTTGGGATTTTTTTCTGACCCTATTTGGATACTCTTCTTTTTTCTTTCCTTTTGGACACATTTTTTTTTTGAAACTTTTCTTTTGAGTCTTACTGACTCTATCTTGATTTCAAAAGAGGGGTATGAAAGAAAATAGGACTAAAGCTCAAATGGGGTAAACAAAGGATAACACAATGTTTGGATAGCAGAATGAAATGCCTTCATCATATCAATCCTTAAAAATACAAGTACATATCATGCAATATGGAAGTGAAAGATGAAGATCATTTGTGACATCTTTTGCAGCATTAACTTTGACTAAGTCTGTGCATCACTATTTCTTCTACGCTTTTCTAGCATATAACTCCACTTTTGTTGCATATTCCTCACATTGAATGACTCATGATTTTGTGGAGCTGATTTTTGTCCTGTTCATGTAGCCACTATTTGACCTAAGTGAGACATGTCTTTCAATTGATGACCAAGTTATTCTTGTGATTCTCAAAATAAGTGCCTTAATTTTCAAAGAAGGCTTCAACTTATCACCTAATGTCTCAACACTCTACCTATTTACTCAGATGCTCTCTTTTTCTAACTTAAATCTCTGATTCAATGTTTCATGGTTAAATTGGATTTTAAGATCTGACTGAAAATTCTGCTAACATGCCATATCACTAGAATCAACATAAAATGCACTATGCGAAGAAAACAAACAAACAACATATATTTGAATACAAAGGGAAAAAGGGACACTCTATTTA
Source organism: Capsicum annuum (assembly GCF_002878395.1). Classification (NCBI taxonomy): domain Eukaryota; kingdom Viridiplantae; phylum Streptophyta; class Magnoliopsida; order Solanales; family Solanaceae; genus Capsicum; species Capsicum annuum. Next base: position 231,423,255 of record NC_061121.1, on the reverse strand, counting down.
ATTGAAATAAAAGATAGAGGGTTCGAACATAAACGATAAAGGGACAAAAAAAGATAAATCCCGAACTACAACCCTAAAATACTTCGAAAAATAGAAAATAAAACAAAACAAACTACCAGACCTCTTCCTAGTAGGGAGAGGGGTGACTTCTCAATTGCTCAGTCTGACAACTTAGCCACTGGTTTGCCTATCAACATGACTGGTGCTTCCCTCATTGTCAATGTTCTGCACCATAATTGATCCATCTTGAATCATCTTTTCAATTTCTCTTTTCAAATCTCGAGAATCTTTAATACTATGACCTTAAGCATCAGAATGATATGCACATTGTGCATTAGGATCAAAATTTCTTAAATGACAATTAGGAGTGTGCCCAAGGAGAGGAGTAATCATGCCCCTCTGTCTCAATCTCTAGAAAAAATTGGCATAGGATTCCCCATTAGGAGTGAAATTATCCTTTTCCCTCCTTCTCCTTGCGAACTCTGGCGTCGGATGAAACTTGAATTTAGAGGTTCCTTGGTAAATTTGTGGAGGTCGAGGATGATGTTGAGGGACAGATGCATGCCATTGTGGATAAGAAGATGGATGGGTACACAATTGTGCATTGTTCAAAGGACATTGAGGAAGTAGAATGAAACTCATTGGATTTTGAAAAGAGAAACTTTATTGCAGATGAGTAAGTGGATTTGATATGTAAGCTCGAGATTGAGGCTGATAGTATTGGTGAGTTGGACCTCTTAAACTCTACTTTGGTCTTGGCACGACAATAGGTGTATTTTCCTTCTTCTTTCCTTCAGTTTCTTGCAATATTGTCCTAAATGTTTCACAGAATCATGCTGTCCACCAAGCTCCTCAAATTTTGATGTCTCATAGCTTGGAGGAAGGTTAACACTTGACAACATGCCCCAGTTTTTGTATGAAGCATCTTCATAGCCTACAAGTTCCAAGAAACTTTTCATATCATTTTCTACACTCTTAACTTTTCCAACCATTTCCTGTGGCTCTTCTAGCATGCTAGGCTTCTTAGTAAGAAATTTTGGCGGTCCACTTAATTCAACGGTAGGCTCAAGAGTTTAACAATGGTCATCAAGAGTATTGAACGTGGATTCACTAGTGGACTGGGGAAGCACAATCGTTGGATTGATACCCAAAGTGAAATCCTTAGTAGAAAGTTAAGCAATAAAAGCATAGACGGTATGTGGTGCTGTGAATGTGGTAGACTTATACTGAGGAGCTAAAGAAAGAGTGGTGGAAGTATTGAGGTGCATTTGATGTGGAATGGATTCTGAGGCATGTTGTGGTGCATCAACAACAGAAGGAAACTGACTTTGCTATTTTGGTGGAAGACTCAAGGTATTTACAGGGTCAAAAGTGGGGAACGAAGGTGGAGGCAGCCCACTGGCCCAAGCTCAGTACATTTCCATCATTTGTTGTCGCAGTCTCAAATTCTCTTTCTTTAAACTCTCAATTTCCTGACTCTTTGTTTCATCCATGATGCCACTCTCTATATCCTTGTTGGATACAACTAACCCTTCCTTAGATTTGGTATGATATGGAGGACCAGTCAGGAAGCCACAAACCAACCACCTTAAACTAACTGAACAAGAGGCAACAAATATGTTAGGGTTCAACATTTTCTTCAAAACCTTTTTTTTCCTTTTAGAAAAGATCACCGAACCCAAGAAGGGCGCCTACGTATCTCACCCCCGAAAGAGGAGAATCAGGTGTGCGTAGTTCGTGAAGTTTTGCCAAAATGGCCAATTAAACTTTTTTCCTTTCTTTTTTTTTCTTTTCTTGAAACTTTAAAAAGAGAATAAAATAACAAATTGTCAAAAGAATATACTCTTTTTGCATTTTTCACGTTTAAAATTCCTATACAAAATGAAACCTATGATTACCAAAGAAAAATCTTTTTGGATTTTCAATTTTGAATTTCATATGAAAATGAAACTTGAACCTATT
>NC_061121.1:231373690-231421193 GCF_002878395.1 Capsicum annuum | reverse complement strand
TATGAAACACCTACTCTAAATGAAGAGTGAAGAAAATATTTTTGAATTTTTGAGATAAGATCAACCAAAAATTAAACCTACGACTATTGAAGAAATTTTTTTTTCTTTTTTTTTTAAATATTTTTCTTTTCAAGACATGTATGAAACACCTACTCTAAATGAAGAGTGAAGAAAATCTTTTTGAATTTTTTAAATAATATTTTCGAACCTATAATAGGCTGCCTACGTATCTCACTTCCGAAAGAGGAGAATCAGGGGTGCGTAGTTCGTCCAGATTGGACAATTAAGGATTAAATAACCAACACCCTGACTTGAGAGACACGAGCACCAACAGAAGATGCAAAACATCAATAAAATCTTTTTGAATTTTCAATTTGACATTTCACATAAAAATGACACCAACAACTATGAAAGAAAAATCTTTTTGGTATTTTTGTGAAATGTACAAAACTCCTACAATTTTTTCTTTTTGGCATTTTTCTTTTATAAAAACTCCTATGAATGAAAAAATCTTTTTGAAGTTTTCGAATTGTGAATGCATGCTAAAGAAGACAAAGAAAAATCTTTTTGATTTTTTTTTGGAAAATGAGTGTAAAAAGGGTAAAAAAATCTTTTTGGATTTTTAAATTGTGAAAAACGAAAGTCATAAAGAACTCTAAACAAACTACGAAACACTTTTTTTTTGCTCACCTTTTCTCTTTTTTCCCTTTTTTTTTCATGCCTACACACCTCTTTTTAAAATTCTAGCACATGCTTTTCCCAAATCAGTTCGTCAAATGACCCTGTTACCCTAAAAAATGCAACAATTAGCACGTAGGGATGCTTTAGAGGAGAGTCTCCTACAAAGGACCAAGTGGGCCCCACTAGGTCTCAATATGATGCACATAAATATGACCTAAAGGCTGACCTACGTTATGGTTCACTTACAAGGCCGTTCGGGGGAGCATATGATCGATAGTGGCTGCTTTACTTTCCACCTACTCCATACATCCAACGGCTCCCCCTCCTAAAATAAGGGTGACTCAACTAGAGTTCGTACGCACGACGTGCACTCCGGGACTTATTGCAGAAAGAATTGACTCGGGTTATGCACATGATGCCAGATATAAAGCGATAACACACAAGAGAAAAACTGTAAACACGTAGCACTCAACAATAATAAAATAAACAACAAACGATAACACAAACAATGTTTATCCACCCATAATGTCAAACTAAGTCGATACAACTCCAAAAATAAGCTCTAATTATGAAAAATCCCCAGCAGAGTCGCCAGAGCTGTCACACCCCTTTTTTAACTCCCAAAAGGAATTGTGATTTTAAGTTCAAAAAGATTTTATTATTTTCATTTAAACTCAGAGTCGCCACTTGGCATAATCCGGTGTGCCAAGTCACCTTTGAAAAATCCTCTTCAAAATGATTTAACTCTTTAAGACTGATTTGCGAATAGAGATTCCGGCTAAGGAATTCTGTTGACCGAGGGGAAGGTGTTAGGCACCTCTTGATCCTGTGGCTCGATCACGGTCGCTCGGTGAAATGTATCGGCTATTTTTGACACTATAAAATGTACAAACCACATAAACTCACAAAACAAAACAGATCAAATAAAATTCAAGACCAAAATAATGTCCAGTCCAAATTATACAGTCCCAAAAAATAGAAAAATACGAAAATGTAAATCCAATTCTAAACTAAACCTAGACTGATGCTCTACCCGACGCATCGGGCCTTCATCGCGAACGTCCTCCGAGTACAAGATGCCTCAGGGCATTCTCCGGTGAATAAGTACATAAAACCTCAGGACATTCCCCGGCCAAATGAATACACTTGAATCAAATTCATAAAATCAAATCCATTCAACAAACATTTTAATCATTCAAAATCACAAGTCCTACTTTTGCCTACCTGAACCTAGAATTTGCCTGATGATGCCCGGCCTACGACATGATACTACCAGATTCGAAGAGTTTAACATGCATTTCAAATCAACAAAAATGAATTAATCAACACAAGCCGGTGTTCACTTTTACGGATTTTTTAATCTCTTCCCGAATTCATTCTCAAAATAATTAAACTAGTTCTATACACAATTCAACAACAAAGTTTTCACCTCCAATCCAACATCAAACAAGCAACCAATAAGGATTCAAATATGTCCAAACATACAAATCATTCCTAATCACGGGAAAATTAAAAGGAGAAAAGTTAGAGTTGGACCTCAAGAGCTTTCGATTGACTTGATAAGAGAAATAGGAGACCGTACAAGAACCTCGAAGAACACCAACGAGATCTCAACTCTCTAAATCAGTCAAGAATCAGCCCAACACGCGATAACCCCAAAATTCGAGTTGAACTAAGAATCCCGAATAACAGTTATCCACGTAAAATCAGAGAAATGGAAGAAAACTAAAGGAAACCACGCGACTAAAGCTTCGGTGAGCTCGAACGGTGGGAAGAATCGATGGGAAAAGGTCGGAGTTCGGCGACTTCAGCATTTTCCATCGAGATTACGCCTAAAAGTCGAGGAAACACAGAGATTTTGAGGGGAATTTAAAGACTGGGTGAGTTGACTTGATGAATTTAAACCGATTATGGGGAAGATTTCGCCAAAAAAACACAAAATAAACCGTATCTATCACCGGTATCACTGTTTTGATCGACCCTTTTTGAATTTCAGTCCATTTTTATCCCTTTTTTAATAGCTGCTTTGACTTTCTCGACCTATCTTCCTCCCTTTCTTCATTGTTCACTCCTCTTAATCTCTATGATTCTCGTGTGTGTGTGTGATTTTTGCATATGTATGTGTGTGTATCGTGAGCTGAAAATTAAAACATAAATGGAGAGATTTTTTTTTCTTTTCTCTATCCCCCTCCTAGATGATGATTAGGTGTATATATGTGAATAAGTGGATTTCAATCCGTGGACCCCCCTTATTTTAATTTGGCAAAAAAGAAGCCAAAGGAATCTCCTGTGGGCCCCTCTATTTGTGATTTGTTATGTGTATATATTCCCTGGAAACAAAAATGAATGTGTATGCTCCCTTTTCACTTGAAAATAAAAATGGAATTCCCGTGAGTGGGGTAGGGGTTGGTGAGGGTAAAGGTATGGGGTGGGGTTAGGGGTATAGGGGTGTGGGGTAGGTTAGTTGGGTAGCTAATCTCATTATATACAGCCATTTAGGAGCTCCTTTGTTGTTCAATATGAGTTTACTCCACCGTACTTTTGGAAAGTCACCCTGTAGTCTCTTATACACAGCTCTAATATACAATCTGCCAGCCTGTATCATATCTTGCTCACAGTAGCCAGCCCTTTCCATTCCAATTCTTGTCCTTAAAGAATTTCCACAAATCCAGTCCTTAAGAATCTCCTACAGTATAAACACTTAAGCCCAATGAACTGGATAGTTTTCTTTGGCAGTATATACACCTGTGCCCAAAAAGTCTGTATTGTGAACAGTACACTTCTGAGCGATTTGGTCCTTCCAGCATATGTTAGGAACCTTGCTGTCCGCGAAGTCATCTTCCCAAGCATTTTCTCTATAAGTGTCTCACATTGAAGTGCAGTTAGCCTCTTTGTACTCTAAGGGACCCCTATATACCTGAAAGGCAGTTTCTCCCTTAGAATATCCCAACATATCGAGTATTTGTTGCTGTACTGGTGGTGCAGTTCCCCCAAAATAGATAGAACTTTTCTCTAAGTTAGCAATGGGACGACGCAGCTGAATATCTTTGGAATCTCTCCTGTAATACAGTAATAGATTTTGAATCATCCCTGCAATAAAGTAGCAGATCATCAGCAAAGCCTAAAAGTAGCCTCTGGTCTTATTTTTTGTCGATTCATATTTTCATATTTCTGTGCAGACATTGTTCTAAAGGACAAGATTGTTGTTTATGATCTGGCTAGACAACGGATTGGATGGGCCAGTTACAATTGTAAGTCATATAGTAATCCCTATGCTCTCTGGTAAATTAATGTATACCTTCAGTCAGTTGTCGTGTTAAGCTAAGACATGTTCTGTATCTGTGTAAATATCAGGTTCTAAGGCCGTCAAGGTTTCAGCTACCACGAGCAACGCCAATGTTGCCAGCATTAATGTTTGGCATTTACTACTTGTTCTTGTAATAAACTATAGTGTTGCAGTTTCTAGGTGTTCTCTTTCACAGTAGTAGCCTCTTAAGGCAATTTCCTAGCTCCACTTATTGTAAATTCATGTAGTGATTAATTGCCTTTGTAAATTAGATTTTGAACACCTGTGTATAACAATATTCTCCATAGTTGCATTTGATTTTGAATGAAAATTTTGTTAAACGCTTCCCAATTATGTGTTTGGCTGATGTCAAAGTATTTGTCTTGTATTTCCTTGTTTTCAAGTCTTCGTTGGTTTCAAAGGGCCACCGGGCAAAAGCTTCAATGAAACAACCTCGGATGCAAATTCCAAATGCGCCAACAGCTCCGAAATATTGATTTTAGGCTAGGTATACCTTTGGTTCGGGTTCCCATGCACCGAGCTCATTTCGACCTTTTGGTCGATCGGAAAGTTGGAAAAGTGAAAATTTGGGTGTGGACCCGCATTAGGTCGAAACGACCTCGGATGAAAAACCCAAGTTCGTCATAGTTTCTGAAACGTCGAATTTAGTATGATTACATAGTTCAGTTGCATATACCGGATTCCGAATGAATCCAGAGGTCATCATAGTATTCTGTTATCCATCCTTCAATGATTTCAACTTCTGTTTTCCTTTGCATGTTTAGCCAATGGGAACCTAAAAAAATAAGAATTGAGAAGAAATTTGAGTCGGTATATATCTACGCGAAAGGAGAACTTCTATTTGGTAAATTTTCACTCAGTATTGGATACTCATTTTGGGGCCTAGATTAATCTGGATCGATTCAGACATTATTCGTTCATTAAAGTAGGAAGCGCCATTGTCATTGAGTTTCACCTGTGGAATTTACGAAACTCTATATATGACGGTGACATTTTTTCAAAAACATGGCTAAAAGGTACATAGTCAATAAGGTTCTATTTTCATTTCATCATAGTCAATGAGGTTCTATTTTCATTTCATCACAAGCTTCGATAATTTACACGAGATATCAGAAAGAACATGAAGAGTAAATAATGGCATACCATTACATGTGTAGACAGCTCGTAGACTATGAGATATGTCTTGCAAATTCCTAAAATAGAAACCAAAAAAAAATTAATGTATGAATAAATAATAAAACCAAATAGAAATAGGAAAAAACGTTGAGGGGGTGAGGGGAGTACGTACCCTCCACTACTATAAGGATCTCTTAGCCCATTAGAGAAAATGATGTTGCTAGCAAACTTCTGAAGAATTAATTTTATGTCCTGCAAATTCAGTCATGTTAAGTTCAAATATCTAATATCGTATAAGAAAAAGTAGCAAGCAAAAACATGCATAATGATGAAAGGTTGTAAATGCACTATTTTCACCCAAAACCATACACGAAATTGCTGAGACAACACATCTAAACTTTATGAGGGTCTTATTACCCCTGGACTAATTAAAATAATATTTTTGGCAACTTTAATGCCTACGTGGCACATACGTGTGCCTATGTGGACCTTCAGCATGTTGATTCACTGATGTGCCACGTAAGCACTAAGGTTGCCAAAAATACGATTTTAATTAGTCCAAGGGGTAATAGGACCCTCCTAAAGTTCGGGTGTGTCTCAGCAATTTCCCTAACAATACTAAAGATTGGGATTATGAGGTGATAAGTGTTGTTTTCAATATTTTCGGGTATAAGAATCTGTATTTAGGCACAATAACTTCAACACAAGTTCAAGTATAAACAAGAATACGTATAAAGTTATTTAACACCCTCAACACAAGATCAAAAAGACCTTTCAAAAAAGTGTGTTTTTTTTTCCAGAAATTTAGATGAAGCAGAAAAAGTCAAGTCCCCCGAATTCACGGAGTGTCCTTAAGAAAATAATTCCCCTCAACCACCCGAGATTGCAGAATTTTCTTCCCAAGATAAAATGGCTTAACAATTTGACTGTAGTGGTACCTCAAACGATCAGATTCTCTTTGAACTCACTCAACAGTTAGATTGAGTGACACGTCAAAAGTGTCACGTAAGCTAAAAAGGTGTCAAGTCAGCTAAAAAGAGTGACAAAATATATTAAAAATATAGTAATAGGACCCTTGTGAAGTTGGAGTGTGTCGTAACAAATCTAATCATAGTTCAGTAAATACTAGATGCTTTACTTCCTATATAATTAGTTTATTTCTTTTTAGTATATTTCTTTTTATTGTCTAATTTATCATCATAATGACGTTATGTTATTTAGATCCCAACAACAACATATTGTTGGTAAGTGAAAAAAAAACAAATTGGTGGTGGCCTCAATTTGCACTTGTTCTTTTTAGCGGAATTGGTACAAATGCCACTTTTATAGTCATTAATTTTTCTTCTAATAATTACAAAATTTGTAAAAATTTAAAGCATGGGAGAGGAAATGCCCCCACGCACTATATCAAATCATGATGTTTGTCACGTTGACATGAGTTGTGCTGGGATGATTTGAAATCTTTTTACTTTTAATTAAGGATTTTGAATTCGAGTTTTTGAAAAAAAATAAAAAATTATTCGAAGCGTGACTACCAAAAATACAAAAACAATTCTTGTAGTGTGTGAATCTGGATTTGAGCAAAGTTTCTTATCAAAATTAATTTTTTTGCTACAATATAATATCTTGTGGCTATAATATAAAATAAATATAGCTACTAGTATTATTCGTTGTGACAAAAGAATAAAATCACATGTTAAAAGTGTATTTTTTGTGGCCAGAACATTTTACCAGGCCATTTATAACACAAGAAACTCGTGGCTATAATTACTAGTTGTTACCCACCGACTATGTAAGGTCTGTAGCTAGTCTTTAGTTACGTCGCTTCTTGCTACGAACACTATATATGAAAACAAAAGATACGTCTGAAGTGTGTAGCCATGAAAATGTTTATATTTAGCTACGAGGTATTCTTTAGCTATACGCGCCTTATGTTGTAGTGATCGTGTCGTTATCTTATTTTTCTTTAATCATTGTGTCTTCGCTTATAACAAAATTAGCAATGACAATTTTACAATCTAACTCAAATTTAACTCAGGACAATCAAAAGATGAGTGCCAAGTGCCAACAACAACACACAGAGTATAATCCCACAAAATGGAGTCGGGAAGGGTAGAATATAAGCAGAAGCTATTTCCGATAGACCCTCAGCTCAGCTCACACAAATAAGTGCCTAATAACTTAAAATCCTGAATCCGCCTCCGACACAAAATTAGCACCAAGAGTTGTACAATATAGGCAGTATAATAGGGTCCACCTAGGCTGTTTATAGACACTCAGCTCAAACAAGTGTAAAATCTTGAATCCGTCTCCAAAACAAAATTAGCAAAGACAATACAAATGACTAACGAGTGAGCCCGAGGACATAAAATCCTGAATCCGCCTTTGGGATTCTGTATAATCTAACAAAGTGGGGTTTGGGGCAGGTAGTGTTAGGGTTTTTGCCCTGATTTTCTTATTATATTTAAGTTTTACTTTTTCTCAAAAGGAAAATAAAACTTACCATAATTACTTTTACTTTTCTTGAAAGAAATATATAATTCTTTTCCATACTTGGCTAACCTCTTTCTTGGAGGAAAGGTTTTGGACATCTATAAATAGAAGACCCATTCTCATACCATAACACAATAGCATCCACAATGTAGTCTTGAAAGAGTCTTTGTTTAGGGGGAGATTTTCTCTCTCATTAGTTTTATGCTTTTTAATATTAGGATTTATATGTAGGCCAATTGGCCAAATAATATAATAATATTAAGCTTTTTAATATTGTTGTTATTTGTCATCTGAATTATCACCGTCTTGTTTTGCAAACTTTAAGCTTCCGCATGACGCCCTCTCGATTTCGTACCCAACAGGTAGAATGTACATAGACCTTAACTCGACCTATTACCGAGGTAGAGAGGCTATGTTCCCGATAGACCCTCGGCTCACACAAATTAGTGCTAACAACAACATACCCAATATAATCCCACAAATGATCTTTCAAGGATAGAATGTACACAGACTTTACTCCTACCTCGCACCTCAGCTCAGCTCAGCTCATACAAATGAGTACCCAAAAAGGGGCAGACTGGTGCACTAAGATTCCTCAATATGCAGGGTCTGGGAAAGGGTCTGATCACCAAGATCTTTCATACGCAGCCTCACCTTCCATTGTTGTAAGGGGTTGTTTCCAAGGCTTGAACACGTGAACTCCTAGTCACATGACAACAACTTTACCGGTTATTCTAAGGCTCTCCCTCGCACAAATGAGTACCCAACCACATAAAATCTTAAATCCGCCTCCGACACAAAATTAGCATTGAGAATTGAACAATATATCTAGTATTGGAGTGTACACAGACCTTACTCCTACCTCATACAAATTGAGATACTATTTTCGATTAATCCTCAGCTCATCTCACACAAATGAGTACCCAACCACATAAAATCCTAAACCACCTCCAAAACAAAATCAGAAATTCGACTTGCACAATCTAAATCTAATTTACCTTGGGACACTCAGCTCAAACAATGAGCACCTAAGCACATAAATCCTAAATCCCTCTCCAAAACAAAATTAGAAACGAGAAGTGGATAAAATACGCAGCATAATAGGATCCACCTAGATTGTTTCTAATAGACCCTCAGCTTAAACAAATAAGTGCCTAATCACTGTATAAAATACGCAGCATAATAGGATCCACCTAGGTTGTTTCCAATAGACCCTTAACTCAAACAAATAAGTGCCTAATAACTTAAAATCCTAAATCCTTCTCCAAGACAAAATTAGCAATGAGAAGTGTAACAATATACAAAGCATAACGAGGTCCACCTAAGTTGTTTCCAATAGACCCTCAGCTCAACTCAAATAAAATGACTAATAACTTAAAATCCTAAATCCGCCTCCAAAACAAAACCAACAATTCAAATTGTACAATCTGAATCTAATTTATTTACCTCGAGACACTCAGCTCTAACAAATGAGTACCCAAGCACATAAATTCCTAAATCCTTCTCCAAAACAAAATTAGCAACAAGAAGTGCAATAATATACAAAGCATAATGAGGTCAACCTAGGCTGTTTCCAATAAACACTCAGCTCAAAAAAAGCACCCAAGCACTTAAAATTCTAAATCCATCTCCAAAAAAATTAGCAACGAGAATTGTACAATATACAGAGCATAATGGAGTCCACCTAGGTTGTTTCCAGTAGACACTCAACTCAAACAAATAAGCAGTACCCAAGCACTTAAAATCCTAAATTCGTCTCCAAAAAAAAAGTAAGCAACGAGAATTGTACAATATACAGAGCATAATAGGGTCCACCTAGGCTATTTTCAATAGACCCTCAGCTCAAGCAAATAGGCACCCAAGCACTTAAAATCGTAAAACCTTCTCCAAAACAAAATTTTCAACGAGAAGTGTAACAATATACAAAGCATAATGGGGTCTTCCTAGGTTGTTTCCAATAGATACTTAGCTCAACAAATAAGCACCAAGCACTTAAAATCTTAAATCCGTCTAACAAAAATAGCAACGAGAATTGTACAATATATAAAGCATAATAGGGTCCACTTAGGTTGTTTCCAATAGACCTTTAGCTCAAACAAATAAGTGCCTAACAACTTAAAATCCTAAATTCGCATCCAAAGCAAAATCAGCAATTCAATTGTACAATATACACAACATAATGGGATCCACCTAGGTTGTTTCCGATAGACACTCAGCTTAGCTCAAATAAACAACTTAATAACTTAAAATCTTAAATCCACCTCCAAAACAAAATTAGCAATTCCATTGTACAATATATACAATATAATGGGGTCCACCTAGACTGTTTCCAATACACTCAACTCACCTCAGCTCAAATAAATAGTCTAATAACTTAAAAATCCATGTGAATTGTACAATATACTAAGCATAATGGGTCGCATCTAGGCTATTTTCAATAAACCCTCAGCTCGAATAAATAGCTAATAACTTAAAATTCTGAATTCGCCTTCAAAACAAAATCAGCATAACTGTCTTCATCGTCGTCACACCTACGTTGATTGGAAAAGAACAATGAACCTAAAAACAATAAACTAGATAATTCAAATCCACCATTTTCACTTAGGCTTATTGTTGACCTCCATTGAATAAATACAGTGGAATTAAACCAAATGGTGATGATGAATCAGATGATGAATTTGACTGCATTTCAATTAGTAATTTCAAAATTAACCTTCTTCCTTCTCATACTTGTAAGATCTAGATCAACGAAAAAAAAACTATACTGTTTTTTTTTTTGAAAATATGATTGGAAAATTTGTTAGATTTTCTTTTATTTTAATTATTGTGTTGTGAGTGAAGAAAAGTACTGCAAAAATTGAGGAGTTGAGTGGGGGTGGTGGATGGGGGATGGGGGTGGAGGTGGGGTTGGACTTTTTTTTTTTTGTTTAGAAGAAAGAGAAAATGTTGGGGTAGAGGTCTTATCAGTTTGGCTAAGTTTTTTGTACTATTGATTTTCAATTTATGAACATGTTAAAGGAAATCTTAGTGTCTACACAGCACATCAGTGAATCAATATACTGAACATTGGAGGTGCATATAGGCACACATAGGCACACGTATGTGCCACGTAGATATCGAGGTTGCAAAAAATATGATTTTAATTAGTACCCTCCTAAAGTTTGGTTCAGGGTGAAAATAGAATATTTTGCCTTAAATTAATAAAATAATTGTTATTAATTTTTGATTAATTTCTTCATGGTCCTTGATGATAGAGGCGGAGTCAGTTCTTTGGCGGGATCATTTAAACCTCTTTTAACAAAAAAAATATATTATTTATATATGATTAAAATTATTTTTATGCATTTATGGTAGGTATTAAACTTTTAGCTAGGTTTTCTTCAATATTGAACCTCCTGAAATAAAATTATGGCTCCGCTTCTGCTTAATGATTTTACTTTTTGCTCCTCTGGATTAAAAAAATATTGTAATATAGAGAGAGAGGAACTCTATTGTTGTGTTTTCACATTATGATAGGAAAATTTGTTGGAAATTATAGTGATGTGAGTGAAGAAAAGTCTGCAAAATTTGAGTTGTTGAGTAGAAAATGATGGTGTGGGGTTAGACTTTTTTTATTGATAATTTTGGTGGTATAGTTGGAATTCTTCGTTACTCTTTCAGTTCATATTTACTTACATATATTAGTCGTTTAAAACTTATTTTTATTTTTTTCACTCATAAAATTTCAAAATTAACTTTAATTTATATTCATGGTCAAACACAACTCTAACTCCAACTTTAACTTCAACTCCGAAAAATTATGATTTTCATGATCAAATAGCGCCTTATTATTGATTTGACACATATAGTGAGAAATTATAAAAATTTTATGGTAATTTCACTATATTACCTTTGAATTGGATAATAAATAATACTACTAGCAAGGGTACAATTGTTTCGAGATTGATTTTTGAATATGAAAAAAAAAAAATTTGTTTCGAGTGTGCTTTAGAAATGGGTCCTGAAATTAATAACTTCAAATTAGCTGGTCTCAATCGTGAGTATCGAACATCATAACAATTTTGATTAAGAGATCTAGCAATACAAAATAACTCAAAAATTTCTCTCCAACTTTGGACAGTCCATACCGTCGGCACCTCCTTGACAAGAGAAAAGCAATGAATCCAAAACAAAAACCTAGATAGTTCAAACCCACTTTCATTGCTTAATTGTTTTCGCTGAAATGAAATAATTTTCAGAAAAAAAGTGAAATATTCTTATGACTAAACGGATCCTTAGTCTCCATCAAATAAGAATTCAATCTGCAATTTCTAAATCAATCTTTTCAATTGGGTAACTATAATATAACTCTTTTTTGAGTGATTTTGATTCTTTATCGCTCATAAGAAAAATCTTATGAAACTAATTTTTCTTTTTTTATGTGTAGAACAAAATGTCTATTTGTCTCTTTATACCTCAAATATTTTTAAACAACTCTCTGTTGCTTATCCGTCTTTCGGCTTTTATTTTTTTTTTCTCTTTTTAACTTTTATTTTATTTTATGTTTATTCTCTCTTTTTTGTCCTTTTTTTTAAGAAAAAAAAAAATCTCTTGATTTTTTTTTTTTTCCTTTTTTCGTCTCGATTTTTTTTTCTTTGACTTTATTTTTTTCAGCCTTTATTTTTCTTTTGTCAAATTAGGCTTTCGAGTGCTTCAGAGGAGAATGCCCATGAGTTCCTTGTCCGTTGTTAGAAGAGGTTGTATAACCTCTATTTAGTGGAGTCGCATGGAGTAGTCTATACCATGTTTCAGCTGGACAAATCGATGAAATAGTGGTAGAGATACGATCAATATCAACCAACTCACCAATCACAAGTATGCCTGAAGGTCAATTCTACAACTTATTCATACAAGCATTATCAACCATATTCATCAATTACAAGTATGCCTGAAGATCAATCAATAACTTATTCATACAAGCAATACCAACTATATTTATCAATTACATGCATGTCCAAGCCCAATGAACTACTTATTTATATAAGCATTATCAATCAAATTGAGTCGAAACTCTCATTCAATATACATAAGTTCATTCACTAATTTGATCCTCTCTTATTCATATTGAGACCAGGGAATTCAGTTACTAAATAGTAATTCTTACATTCAAGTCATCACTATGTTCAACATACTTTCTATTAGCCAATTTTCTTAACAACTCTTTCCATCATTATAGTATGTCAAGATTCAGGTTAAGATTCGATATACACATAATAGCGAATTCCCCCTCTTTAAGGTGTTTAAGCCGAGTCTTAGATTATAAGTTCATACAATCCTTTTATTATTACTCACATTCATATATTGACATTGCAATTCACCGAGTAAGTCATGCAAGTACAAAACACTCATCAAGGGTTCCATAAAATAACACATCAATGCACAATTAGATCGCTTTCACATAAATTTCATATCTTATCCATACCAACATCGTATTTTTAGGCCTAATCATGATTCTCCCATCAAATCTATATTGTGCATACGATTAGTGACAACCGTTTAGTACTCATAAATTATAACCTACCTCAACTGAAGATCTTGAAACAAGCAAGCTACACCACATATATTTTTGTCCTTCCTTTATGCCTCAAAATATTCAATCATCTAACAAACAGACAATTATAAGAATAACTAATCAATTACTCTTCAATAAACATGTTGAAAATTCAAACTCACTAATTCTATTCTTATTCACGGTCTAAAATATTATTCAATGATCAATTAGCCATTAGCTAGTTCTATTATACTCACATTATATATATTAGTAGAGTTTTAAAGCCAAATATTTCATATCCGTTGAATTCAAAGTCCTCAAAATTCATGTTGAGATGTGTTAATTTACAATCTAGAAGTGATTTTAGGTGATATTATATATACATACTCATAGATTTTTTTCATAATTTCATAAACTAGGGTTTTAATCCCCAAGAACTTCACTCTAATTATCAGTCTAATGATTCTAGAAGAAGAATGAATTGATTGATATTAAAAAGGAGTAAAATGCCATCTTAATGAAGAATTTTCATCTTAACCTTGAGAAAATCTATCCTATATGGCTTTCAAATGCGGTTTTGAGTTACAAATTCCAAACCCATCAAAACAAAACACTTACACTATTTTTACATAGCGACGTCGCTATAGCAGTCACGACCGCTATAACGAGCCTGACTTGCAATAACTTCTCAGCTTAAACATCTTTTAGTAAAATGGTCATAACTTCTTACTTTAGAAGCGGATTAAGTTCAAAAAAATTATTAAAATATTTATTAATTTTGTACTAAAAATGACTATTTCTTTTTTAGTAAAAAATGATTAGTTTGGCCATAATTTAATTTATGCTTATCTGATCAAACTTTGTATAGATGATGTTTACAAATTCATTAAAATATTTATCAAGTTTATACCAAAAAATGATTTGTTTGACCATAATTTAATTTGTACTTTTCTGGTCAAACTTTGTATAGACCATGTTTAGAAAAGCCATTAAAATGTTTATTCATTTTCTATTTTCTATTAAAAAAATGATTTGTTGATCATAATTTAATTTGTGCTTTACATGAATTCTAGTACTATTTGATAATTTAGTTGTTAATTATGTTTTTGTTAACAAAGTTTAAATTTAATTTAATTTGCTACTGAATATATTTTAATTTTAAATTATAATATCTATTAGATTAACTTTATCTATTATAACTGTTAAGAGTCCACATCGAAAGAAGGATGGGTACTTGGTCTCCTTATATGGACTTGAGCAATTCTCCCCTTATGAGCTAGCTTTTGAGGTTGAGTTAGATCAAAGATCTATTTTTTACATGGTATCAGAGCCAAACCTATCCCAAATCTTTGTTCACCGATGTTGGGCCCCCATGTTATATTGTCCATGCTCTAGTTAACGAGGTGTGGGCATGCGGGGGAGTGTTAAGTATCCCACATCGGAAGAGCTAGTTTTTGAGGTTGAGTTAGACTTAAGATCCATTCTTTACATGGTATCAGAGCCAGACCCATCCCAAATCTTTGTTCACCGATGTTGGCCCCCATATTATATTGTTCAAACTCTAGTTAATAAGGTCTAGGCGTGCGGGAGAGTGTTAAGAGTCCCACATCAAAAGAAGGATGGGTACTAGGTTTCCTTATATGGATTTGAGCAATCTCTCCCCACCCCCCCCATGAGCTAGATTTTGAGGCTGAGTTAGGTCTAAGATCCATTTTTTACATATAATAATATGTAGGCCAAATTATATAATAATATTGTATTTTTAGTATTATTTTCATTGTTGTCTGATTTATCCTTTCATAGTTTACAACAATTAGTTTCCCCATGACGCTCCCTCGATTTTGAACCCAACAAATGGGTATCAGAGCTAGACTCATTCCAAATCTTTGTTCACCAATGTTGGGCCCCCATATTATATTATTCACGCTCTAGTTAACAAGGCGTGGGCGTGCGGGAGAGTGTTAAGTACCACACACCAAAAAAGGGATGGGTAATTGATCTCCTTATATGTACTTGTACAATCCTCCCCTCGTAATCTAGCTTTTGGGGTTGAGTTAGTCCCAAGATTCATTTTCTACAATAACATTTATTAAAATTATTCTTGTTAAGATTGTTGGCTAAACTATTATAAATAGAACGCAAAGGAGAAAACTAAATTACTTTCAAGTGGAATCATACTAAATACTAAGTTATGGCTTTCAAAGTAATGGATTTTCTACTCATCTTTATATTGGAATCTGTAAATTTTTTATTTTCTTTGATTTTTTAGTATATAATATGTTATTATATAATACTAACTTTTGATATGATCGGTGTTTCGCCAAAAACAGAAGCAAGTGTAAGACCCCGCAAAAATCATAGTCGTTTGATGCCTTTAAAGCATTCCAAGAGAGGCCCTATACTTTGAAAATTTCAACGAAGTGTTAGAATTTAGTCTTTTTTAAAGCCCTCAAACTTTGATGAATTTATTTATGACCTTTCCGACCTCAGAAAGTTAGTTTTTAAGTTGATTCATGATCGGGAAAGTCAATGGTACATCTCGGATGAGTTTCAGAGGAGTGTTTGGAACTCAGAAACAGTGGCTCGATGCGATAAGCCCGCGGCGCCCTACCTAGAGAGGCGCTCCAGAGCCTGTGGCGCTTTGCCTAGAGTGGCGCTCCAGAGCCCACGACGCCCTGGCTAGTCCGGCCCATGTATTTTTCTGCAGTTATGTTCCGCGTCTTTAAGGGCAAATGAGTTATTTTTCCTTTACCCAATAGGTCTTTAACATGGGATTAAAGCCCCAAATAATATAATTGCTCATTCTTTTCACAAAATCCTCTCAAGAACAAGTCCTAGGCTCATCAAGCTCAAGAATCAAGCCTCAAGAATTTACCACAATCTCCACGAAATTAACAATCAAGGTATGTTAGATGTTCATTCTTGGGTTTCCTTCCATCCTTGGAGTTCAAGAAACCTTTTAAAAACTATAATTTTAATTCCCATGTTATGAATTAAATTGTCTTCACGCTGGTGTTGTTGTTTGGGATCCAAGTTGGGATCTTTTATGAGTTGCATGAAATTATCTTAGTATGTGTGTTGAATTATGATACTCTCGCGTTGAAATCCTTAAATTGTGAATTGATTATTATAGTCATGATGCATTAGCATGTTGTTCATGCCCAAGTATAAGGTTATGCCTCCTATGTGTTTGTCAAAATGCCTCAGTGAATAAATTGTACATTGTGATCCATTGGTGATCTTAATGATGAAGTCATGCTAGAACTATATGATCAAAACTACTCTCATGTCGAAGCTATGCCTTGTAAGTGTTTGATAGAATGTCAATGTGATTAGAATAGTAAAATTATGATATGATAGCATGCTTTTCCATTCATGTGAAAGTCTAAATATTTGTCAACATGCCTTAGTGAATACATTGTGGACAATTGATTATCGTTATGTTTGCAAGAATTATCATGTCTCATTATTATTGATGCTATCGAGTCTTGGGGGTATTCATTGCTCGAAATCTAGCTGTTTTTCTAGAATTACAGTAGCTATAGAATAGTCTCAGTAATGTCATGAATAGTAGAACCCAGACAGTTACAAAACTCAGTGAACTCAGTCCAGTTCAGTCAGTCAACATGATCGGTGTCAGTTCAGTTAATCCCAGTACATTTTAGAAATCAGTTCAGGGTCCATTCAGTTGGGAGTAAGATTTGGTACCGAGCGAATCTAGGGATGGGGGCATTCCTGCCAGAGAGGGTTTGAACCTTAGTAGAAATCCCTGTGTTACAAAACTACGTAGTCAACATAGGTTGAGATATCTTTCTGCCAGAAAAGGGTTGATACATCTCGTACAAGTCTTCCTGCAAGTGAGGTTTGAAAAAATGTCTTCCTACCAGATAGGGTTTACTCAAAGTCATTTTTAGTACCCGTGGCATAGTAATAGCACCCTTCCAACTGGGGTCACAAGTTGGACCCCAACTAGTTATAATTGGGGTATGTCGGTTAGATGAACACTCCCACGGTTTTAGTTTCACACTCAATATAGAACTCAGTTAAGTTCTATAGAATCAGGACTGTCAGAAAAAGTCACCCATCCCAGTACAGAACTCAGTTCAGTTCTACAGAATCAGGATTACCAGATATAGTCACCCAATTATCAGTAATTCAGTTATCAGGAACCTCAGATATCAGTTACTCAGTTATCATAGCTCAGTACTCAGCTTCAGTGTAAATCTTAGAAATAGTATACTTGTATATGTGTAGCATTGCACACTCAGTAGTTACAACATGTTCAGTTAGTCATTACTTCCTTAGCAATATGGATTATTTAATTGTGTTTTCTTGCCTTAGCATGCTTTTAACGTTCCTTGGAGCATATCATAGGCTTGCTCTAGTATGTGAATTTTGATAATATTCAAGCTTGCTAATTCTGTATTCAAGCTTGTCGTTGTCGTCTTTGAAATTAGTATAGAGTTCCTGATCTCTTGTGAGCTCGATCAGGAACACTACCTTCAAAATTATGAAATTGAATAAGGCCTTCAGAATACTTTCTTCAGAAGCCTTAAAGGATACATAGAGTGTCGCTGTGTTTGTTTTAGGTTAAAATGTGTTGATGCACACTCAAGATGTGATTCCAACCGTTGAATAGCTCACTTTTATCAAGTGTTGCTTAATGCAGCTTGGTCAACCAACCTTCAAGCTATTTGATAAATTAATAAGCAAGGAGTTACGTAATGTTTCCTCTAAACCGACTCTGCAAAGCCTATTAATCATTATGTAACTTCAGGCTTATTACCCTATAAAAAATCTTTACCCGAGTTGGTGGACAAATCAAACAAGATCAATCTCTTAGCCTTTCTGCTAATCGCTCTTATCCAATTATAGATGACAAGATATCTTCCATGCAAAAGTCTACACTGTCAGCAGAAATACTTGCCACAACGAAAGTCTTCTGAAGGAATTAACAGTAATCTCTCAATACCAAGTGATATTGAGAGACTATTAGTCATGCCTTCCTAAGACTTTCACTACGGCAAGAATTTCTGCTGAGGACAAGATATCCGCCATGCAAAAGTCTACACCATCAGCAAAAATACTTGCCACAGTGAAAGTCTTTAGAAGGCACTACTAGTAATCTCTCAATACCAAGAAAGTCTTCGAAAGTTTTTGAAGATGACTATACATAATTACGGTATGAACAACCTCACCAGATTCAGTCATTGTTAAAAAGAAAAGGCAGAAATATTTTCATTTGCATTCGCATTTTATTTGTTTAACAAACAAAACAAAGATGAACCTATATTTAGTTCATGTTTGTTTGGTTTGTTAAGCAAATAACATGCGAATGCAAATGAAAATATTTTTGCCTTTTCTTTTGAACAATGAGTGAATATGGTGAGGTTGTTGATAGTAATTATGTGTAGTCATTGCTGAAAACTTTGTTATTTTCGAATGTCTTCTGAAGACTTTAGTACAAGACTTCCTTGGTATTGAGAGGCCACTAGTCATGCCTTCTGAAGACTTTTGTTATGGAAAGCATGTCTATTGATGGTGTAAACTTTTGCATGGCGGATATCTTGTCATCAACAGAAATTCTTGCCGTAGAGAAAGTCTTGGTAAGGCATGACTAGGAATCTCTCAATAGCACTTGATATTGAGAGATTACTGTTAATGCCTTCGGAAGACTTGTGCCCTGGCAAGCATTTGTGGCGATGGTGTAGACTTTTGCATGGCGGATATCTTGTCATCTATATTAGAGAAGAACGATCATCAGAATGGTTGAGATATTAAGCGCGTTTGATTTGTGCAGTAATTCAAGCAAAGTTTTTTGATAGGGTAATGTGCCTGGAATTACGTAACGTTTGATAGGCTTGGTAGAGTCGGTTTAGATCAAACATTACGTAACTCCTTGCTTATTAATTTATCTAATCCCTTTAAGGTTGGTTGAGCAAGATGCATTAAGCAACGCTCGATAAAAGTGAGTTGTTCAACGGTTGGGACCACACTTTTGACTGTGCATCAACATATTATGACCTAAAAACTTACACAACGACCCTACATGGATCCTTTAAGGCTTCTAAAGAAAGTGTTCTGAAGGGCTTCTAGAATGCCACAACTTTGAAGGTAGTGTTCCTGATCGAGATCACAAGAGACCAGGAACTCTCTACCAACTTTAAAGACGTCAATGACCAGCTTGAATACAGAATCAACAAGCCAGAGGCAAGCTTAAAAATTATCGAAGTACACATACTAGAGTAAGCCTATGATCTTCTCCAAGGAATGTTGAAAGCATGCTAAGGAAATAAAACACAATCTATTATAACCATATTGATAAAGAAGTAATGATACTCAATTTTCCTTTCAATCTCGTTTGTGGTTCCAATCAGGTTAGCAGCAGTGGACCTAATCAGATCCACAAACAAGAAGGCATGAGATGCAATTTAAAATTCAAAAATTGCTGCCTTCGCTTAGATTCCTTACTTTAACTGCAGTTGCTGTTGGCGGAAGTTTTCTAGATTTACTGTACAACATTTCAACCCTCGATTCCCTTAAGTCAGCTTTCTTAGTATTTTGCTATTTTCTATCTAGGTGATAATCCCGACCACGCTACCTAGTTGCAGCTTCCTAGCAAAGTGACCATCCGCACTAATTTTCTCTTAGAGAAACAACAGATGCATTTTTCATTACCAAATACTCTTTCATATTTGCACTTGATACAAACTTCTCATGTTTTAAGATAATTTCATCGGCCAGATTCACTAGAAGTTACTTTCTACCCTATGTATCCTCTTCAATTAGCTCTTAGATAACATAATCTTTTACCAATTGTAGACACGTAATTTTGTTCCTCCCCGAAAGCATTTTTTCATTTTTTACCTTATCCTACCGTGTACCCTCACCCATGTGATTATATCCCATAAAAATACAAAAAATAACAACCCTATCCTAACTAACTTTACACCTCATCCTAATGACCTACCCCACCCCATACCCCTACCCACCTAACCACGTACCTCTCTTCTTTATGTTTTTCCTTGGGTTATCCCATAACAGAACAAAAAATAAAAAGGGAGCCACCACATTTATTAAAGAGGGAGGAAGAAAGGGAACACACCCATCTGACTTTTACTCAAAAATTCCACACACCCATATACACTACAAACTCTCAATTCCATCGGAAGACAACCATTAACGCACCTAATTAATGGCAGATACACAAACACATGAAAATAGAGTGAAAGTGAAGCGAGGTCGAGAGAAAAACCAAGAGAAAGAGAGGATCGAACGCGGAAAGAGTAAAATTCAAGGTTGAGAGATAAAAACAAAGAGGAAAAGTCGAGAGAGAAGTTTGGAAAAGTTTTTCACCGGAAACTTCATCGTTGCAGATTGCATCTCCATTTTCATTTGCTACCGAGCTTACCGGAGCTCAGGAGTAGCAAAGGGTCCTCATTTTTCAGTTCAAAATCCACCGGAAGACACCCAGTCACTGTCCTGTTACTGTTCCAATGGGTCTACCAAATTTTTGAACTCACTAACTCTATTGTTGCATTTCCATTTTGGTTCATCGAGCTCGGTACTAGTTTTGGGATTTAAGTTCTATTTCAGTTTCGGGTTAGGATTTCTCAAAATTTGAGTTGGTTTTATTTCATTGTTGAGTCTGGGTTCGAACCAAACTTTTTGATTGCGGTTTTTGATATTAAGTTGGTCGAGTTTGGTGTTGTTGGGGTCCTGCTCGTTGGTCGAGGTTCAATTCGCAGATTCGGAATGCAAATTTCTTATTTTCATTCAAATAATATTTGAATTTGAAAGCTTCATTTGAGGTCCAATTCTCTCCTCTCTCTCCTTTTATTTTAATTTTGGTGTGATTGTGGATGTGATTCAATATCTTTATTCTATTTCTTTGGATGATTTGAGTGACTTTGGATGTTGTTTGCTTTTGAATAATTGCTCTCGATGTTAAATGTGATGACAACTTGAGTTTGAGATTGTATTAAACATTAAATAGGGGTGGGAATAAAATATTAATAAAGTTGAACGTTGGTTAGTTTAACCCATTGATTGTTGTTGATTGGAAACGGATGTTAATTTGGACGAATCCGATAGCATCATGTTTAGGTCGAAATGGGTAGGCAATAGTAGGCTCGGGTAGGCAAATTTAGAATTTATGTTTTTGTTGAATGTTTGAAATTTTATTGAATGGTTTGGTTTTCTCGCATTGAAAAGATGTACTCATTTGGCTGGGGAATGCCCCGAGGTTTCATGTATTTACTCACCGGGGAATGCCTCGACGTATTATGTCTTCAAAGAAGGTTAGTGATCAAGGCTCGAGGCATCGGGTAAAGCACGGGAACGTAGTTTAGGATTAGTGTGGGTTAGAATAGGATTTATTTTTTTGCATTTTTTATTTTTGGATTGTATAGTTGAACTGAACACTATATTTTAGATTTGTTTTGTTTCATATGTTTGATTGATTGTTTTATGTGGTTTATACTTTTTATAATATCAAATTAGCCAATACGCTCCACCAAGCGACCGTGGTCGAACCACGGGATCGAGGGATGCCTAACACCTCCCCCTCGATCAACAAAATTCCTTAACTGGAATCTTTGTTCGTGGATCAGTTTTAGAGTCAAACCATTTTGAAAAGGATTTTCAAAAGTGACTTGTCACACCCGATTTATGCCAAGTGGCGACTCTGAGTTTTGAATAAAAATGTAAATAATCCTTTTTTGAAACAAAGTTTCAATCTTTTGTCACTTTAATAATGAAAACCCTTTTGAACATTAAAATCGATAATTCTTTTTGGGAGTTAAAAAAGGGGTGTGACACCAACCACCCATTTTTCCTCGAAGGTATTCTCCTACCGCACCTTCTGGCGTATAATCATCACCCCGAGTAACCCAATCATATAAATTTGGGCTAGGGAAATAACTATATTGGTTTTCCGTTCTTGTTTGATGCAGTGCTAGGCTTTGAAGGCCTTTTCAAAGTCCAATGCATCCTAAAAGTTAGGTCCAGTCGCTATTGAATCTCTTTACAATGACACCAAAACTAGATCCCTTCACAATACTTGATACATAAACATGAGAAACAACCGACATTAAATCTTAACAGGCTATCAGAACCATATTCATGGTCCCTCAGCCTTATCAGTTCGAACCTACCAAACATAACTGTAAAATTGTAGATATCTTGTTTGAATGATCTATGACTAATCGGTAAAAACAACATTGACAAAATCAGTGTACTTTATGTATGTTTCCACGATAACATTATCAGTAATACATACCTCCCATATATGAAGTGGTTCTATCTACATGCAGCTTATTCCTCCGAACCCATCTTTACTGCAGCTTCTTATGATGGTCGGGCAAAAGTTGATCAACTTTTAGTTCCTTATATCTACAAAGAAGAGGAAAAAAATTGATGTCACAGAAAGAATATTATCCATCTATTCCAATAGATGTAGAGTTTATTGCATCAGATGTGGATTCTGTTACAACAAATGTGGAGTTTGTTGCAATAGATGTAGATTCTGTTGGAATACATCAAACCAGCCTTGCTGGTGGTTTGATTTATTCCAACAGTTTCTCCGTCTGTTTCAACATAAATAACAACATAAACTACAAAGAAACAACAAATAAAAAACATCAACAACAAAGAAACAACAACATTTGTTCCAACAACATCATCAATAATAAATAAGCAACATCCTTTGTTACAACACCACACCATAAGTTCCAACAATGCCAACCCCACCAACAACATCAATAACAGCATCAACAACAATGAAACAAATAAAATACATAAAAAAATGATACTGTCAACAAGGTTTTTAAACTTCTCCCAACAAATAATTTTTTTTGCATATTGTAATAAAAATTCTCGATTTGTTTATTCAACACTTAAAAGTTCCTCCACATTTTTTAAATAAATATAATATGAGTAAATAGTAATTAAATAAAAAAACAGATGTAAATAACTTGCAAAGAAGAAGATGAGAATGAAAGAGAAATAATAAACCATACCTTAATGTCAAAAAGGGGATCAAAATAGCAATTTCAGTCAAGGAAAGGTATGGATTGATTTAAATCCGAAATGATCTTTATGAGAAAAAGAAGAGAAAAAAGAGAAAAAAAGGTGTGATAACCCTTAAAAGGAGAGGAAAAAAATGAGGGTTAAATAAAATAAATCTAGGGCTGCAGCTGAAGGAGGAGAGATGAGATAATTTCTATAGATGTATTGTGTACGTAGACGTGGGGGTTTTCAATATTCATTAATTTCATTAATAATTTTAGTGGCACGAGGAAGACTAGTGACATTGAAATGACAAGATAAGACTACTCAATGAACTTACTTTTGAGTTATCTAAGAAATATTTTTTAATGCCTTTAGTAGTAAGTACTACTTTATCTACTCGGACAGAATCTTGCTTTATAATTAAAAGAAAAAAAGATTTTCAAACAGATAAGTCATCTGTTGCAACAGATTTAAATATCTGTTTAAAAATTAGAATAGTTGAGTCATCTGTTACAACAGATATCAATATCTATTTAACAATCCCAACAGCTCAGTCATCTGTGACAACAGATGAAAATGTCCATTTGATAGTTAATTAAATCAGATATGTCATCTGTTACAACAAATATAAATATCTGTTTGAAAATTTCCAATAACTGAGTCATCTGTCACAACAGATGTAAATGACTATTTGATAATTAAATCAGATATGTCATCTATTGCAATATATATAAATGTCTATTCGAAAATTTCTAATAGCTCAGTCGTTTGTTGCAACAGATTTTATTACAATTGATTTAGGTGGAACTAGAGATGAATGAATGAGCTCACAGGGTCAACTACAAATCCAATTGAGTCTTTGCAATTGCATGGTGTTGGTATTGCATTCATCCCGACCTGAGTCATCGATCGATCACTCTGAGTTGAAATGAGTTCTCATCAACTTATGTTAAGATAGTACCTAAATTGATTTAGGTGGAAGTAGGAATGAATGAATGAGCTCACAGGGTCAACTATAAATTCAATTGAGTCCTTGCAATTGCATGGTGTGGGTATTGTGTTCATCCCGACCCAAGTCATCGATTGATCACTCTGAGTTAAAATGAGTTCTCATAAATTTAATGTTAAGATAGTACCTAAATTGATTTAGGTGGAACAAGGGATAAATGAATGAGCTTATATGATCAACTACAAATCCAATTGAGTCTTTGCAATTGTATGGAGTGGGTATTACGTTTATCCCGACCTGAGTCATCGATCGATCACTCTAAGTTGAAATGAGTTCTCATCAACTTACTATTAAAATAGTGCCTAAATTGATTTAGGTGGAACTAGGGATGGATGAATAAGCTCACAAGGTCAACTACAAATCCAATTGAGTCTTTGCAATTGCATGGTGTGGGTATTGCGTTCATCTCGATCCGAGTCGTCGATCGATTACTCTGAGTTGAAATAATTTCTCATCAACTTAATGTTAAGATAGTACCTAAATTGACTTAGGTAAAACTAAGGATGAACGAATGAGCTCACTGGGTCAACTACAAATCCAATTGAGTCTTTTTTCAATTGCATAGT
Source organism: Capsicum annuum (assembly GCF_002878395.1). Taxonomy (NCBI): domain Eukaryota; kingdom Viridiplantae; phylum Streptophyta; class Magnoliopsida; order Solanales; family Solanaceae; genus Capsicum; species Capsicum annuum. The sequence goes on along the minus strand of NC_061121.1, from coordinate 231,396,480 downwards.
GTGGGTATTACATTAATCCCGACCCGAGTCATTGATCGATCACTCTGAGTTGAAATGAGTTCTCATCAACTTATGTTAAGATAGTACCTAAATTGATTTAGGTGGAAGTAGGGATGAATGAATGAGCTCACAGAGTCAACTACAAATCCAATTGAGTCTTTGCAATTGCATGGTGTGGGTATTGTGTTCATCCCGACCCGAGTCATCGATTGATCACTCTAAGTTAAAATGAGTTCTCATCAACTTAATGTTAAGATAGTACCTAAATTGATTTAAGTGGAACTGGGAATGAATGAATGAGCTCATAGGGTCAACTATAAATTCAATTAAGTCTTTGCAATTGCATGGTGTGGGTATTGCATTCATCCCGACCCGAGTCGTCGATCCATCACTCTGAGTGGAAATGAGTTCTCATCAACTTAATATTTTAAAAACTATATCTTTTAAAATTTTTAAAATTAATTAAGATCAATTCGGATCAAATTAACAATTTCAAAACTTGTCATTATTTTCAAAAATTACAAATCAACCCATACAAATCATCCATTTGCGTGAAAAACTTTTCATTTTAAATTTGAAGTTCTCGCACTTCTCTCCCTCTCTCTCTCTCAATAATACAGATAATAACTACTCAACATATTTCTCAACCCTTCAAAACAGATCGATTTTCTTCCTATTTATGACCACATATAGTTGTTATTTTCGACTTCATTCTAGCTTGAATCCATCATTTTCTCTGTCTTCATAGGTAACAGAGTTCGAGAAGACTTCTACATTTGTTCTTTATTCTAAAAATAGGTCTTTTTAGTTAATGATGAAAAAGAAGACTTTTAGTTGTATTATCTTTGAGAATGGGTTAACAAGTTTGAGTTTTGATGCTAAAATGGTAGATAGCACCCGAGAAAATCCTAGTTTTTCTCTTAGTATTTTATTGACTATCGTGGTATTGTTGGATGGTGTTTGTGGTGTTGTTGGTGGTGTCAGTATTTGTGCTTTTTGGTGGTGGTATCGGTGGTCTTGGTTTTGGTATTGGTATTGATGGCATTGGTGGTGGTCTTGGTGGCATTAGTTGTGGTGGTAGTGGTCCATCTGTTGCAACAGGTGAAAGATCTGTTGGGAGATATTAAATAGGTTTTCAAACAGATTCTCCATCTGTTTCAACTGATAGGTTATCCGTCAGAATATTTTTTTTGTAATATGGCGTAGAATAACTTATTGAAATTTGTCCATCTATTGCAATAAGTGGAATATCTGGTGGGAGATATTAAATAGGTTTTCAAATAGATTCTCCACCTGTTCCAACTAATGGGTTATCCGTTGGAGTGTTTTTTTTTGTAATGTGGCGTAGAATAATTTATTGAAATTTGTCTTACCTTTTTTTAAAAAATTATGCAGACATCAAATGTAATGTATTTTTTATTTTTCTATTGTTTGTAGTTAAAGATGTCTCCCAAAAGAAAAGAAACTGAAAGTGGATCAACTTCTGACCACCCAACAAAAAAGGCTAGAGTACGGATAGATTTGGAGGAACTTCCAAAACAATCTTAGTCAGGGCAAAATGAAGCTGAGGAAAGTGATAACTCCTTCTCACCATTGGGGCATGAAATAATATCAAAATCCCAGCATGATTCTATCAAAATCATTAGTATCGACGAATTTCGAGTTGCGATGCCGATGAATAGCCCTAACTCAGTATTTCATGATTTTGTACTTAAATGTCAGTTAGAGAAACCTTTTAATGAAATTAGGAGTATTATGAAGAAGGAAAACATAGATGGACTTTTTAAGAAGAGCTGTTTTGCATACTTTCTTTAGCTGTTTAAGGATCGCACTCTCCGTTTCTTAATGATCATGGTATATGTCCTTCTCAAGTGTTGGATCAAGTATACGGGGGATGAAAAAGATTCGAAGGAGGGTAGAAAAAGGATGGATGAAGTTTGGATCAACTACTGTGACATGCCGGTTTGTTTTGGATTGAAAGAGTTTGCCATAGTGACGGGCTTGAGATGCGATCGTCCAGAAGAACCTCTCATCAGGAAAACACCCAACAAAGGTTCCAAAAAATGAAAGGTAAAAAAAAGATGGGTTGTTGGGCATTGTTGGACCTAGCTACAAAGGGGAGTATTTGATGACTGATCTAGAGAATAAAAACATACCAAAGCATTACAGGGAGAAATTGTGCTTAGTTTGGTTTGTCTATTCCATATTATTGGCAAGAGACATTAGGAAAGTCATTGAAGATGATTTGTTGGCGCTTGCTGATAATTTTAGGAAATTCAACGATTATCCCTGGGGATATGACAACTACTACTTGACTGTCTAATATTTACTGACAAAGCTAAAGCCAAAGACGACCACATTATAAGACTTTCCTTGGGCTTTCATGGTAAAATTGATCACTATTTTTACTCATCCATTAATTTATATTTAATATAGTTATTATGACTTTTTTTTTCTTGCTTTCTATTTACATTTTTTAGGTTTGGGCATGTGAAGACATTCCTCCCCCTGAAAGCAGTTCGAGGATTACTTGGATAAGGTTTCTCATCCAAGGATCCATACGTGGTTGGCTGCAACAAAGAGTAGCAAAAATATATTAAGAAGGTTGATCTCTTTAACCCTCTAGGTAATGCAGTATGTCTTCTTTCAACTAAAATAATTTGCCTCAAAGAAAGCTATTGAAACAGATGTTCCATCAGTTGCGACAGATGGGTCATCTGTTGCAATAAATTACCCATCAACTGTAATTGGTGCAACAGATGGGTAATCTATTATGATAGATGATCCATATTTTGAAATAGATTAACCATCTATTGCTCTGGTTCTCTGAACCCTACTCAACAGATTACCTATCTATGCAAATTATGCAACAGATGGGTAATCTGATGCAATATATTGCCAATCTATTTTTACATACAGATCAACTGTTATGGTAGCTAGATCATCTGTTGCATAAGTTGGCTGTGTTAACATCCATGTAAAACATCCATGTAATCCAACTGAAAACTAACTGCAAATTATTATTATATGATTTAAATGTCTCTTATCTTTTTTATTGGTTGTGCATCCTTGGATCGTGCCTGCTGTTGATGAGTTGGGGATGACTTATTTTCTTACTCTAGGTCTTATTGATACAAAAAAAGACCCAATGGTGGAGTTAATAAAGAAGGAATTAGCTAGAGCAACATCCATAAGAAGAGCAGTTAGGCAAGGTCAGCCTAATGTTGAAGCTCTTCACGACCAAACTCAAACTGCAATAGATCCGGGTGTTTTTTCTATTACTGGTGGAGTTGTTGATGATGTTGGCAGCCGTCCTGATGTTGCTGCTGATACCACTCATGATTATGAGTATGTTGGTTCTCAGTAAAAAATAAACATCCCATGCACAGGTCCCTCTCACCCCTACACCAGTCTCTTCCACCCTTACAGTGGTCCCTCTCACCCCTCTTCACCCTCATGTTCTCATTGCAAATATAAAGTGCGTAAGGACAGAGAGGATAAGCTCCTTAAAAAGCTAGAGGCTATTGCTAAAGCTGCCAAGAAGTTGAAATCTAGGAGGGGTGTCATACCATCCAACAAGGTGAGAGAGCCATGCACTTCTACAGTGGAGGTTAGGAGGAAGAGAAGAAAAATTAGACAAATTCTCTTTGTTCTGAAAACAGCAAAATTTGCAACTGCTCCCGCTTCAAGATTTGTTGAAGTTCAGGGGCCACTGAAGAAGATGGACATATTTGCTGCACTTGGCAAGGAGAAGAACGAGGAACTGGAAGAAATCATGAAGATGAAGGTTCAAAAAGAATACACCATGCATTCATTTGCCGCCAAAGACTTCACGAATATGACAAATATGCGTGTGTGGTATGAGGACAATGTAAGTTTACTTTTGTGAACCTAGCCTTCCTATCTACTCTATGAAGAAGAAGCAACGTATCAGATATGTAATCTGTTGCAATAGTTGGGTATTCTGTTGCAACATAATACACATCTATTGCGGTAGCTAGGTAATCTGTGAACTGATTCAGAGACTCTCTGTAAAAGAATCTTTCCACTATGTTTTTATTCTTTACAATTTCTAACCTATTTAAAAATTATCTTCTTATACCACAGTTAGTTGATGAAATTCTCTGACTCATAAGAGGAAGGCAATTAGCGTACCCGGATACTTATGATGCTACCAATAGGATAATGGACCTCAACTTCTACAACAATTTCAAGGATAGGTACGATGATCTCCGTAAGCAAGCTGGTACCGGTTGCCAGGGATTTGATAAGTTAGTTTATATGTTCTAATGGCATGAAGACGTGATTAACTATGTTAAAGGGAAGAGGTCATATCCACATGGCAAGAGCTGAACTAAGGCAAAGAGAATCCTTGCAGTCATGAACGTGGAAGTCAAATATTTTCTCGCTATTGAGATACTACTCTGCGAGGGAAAAATTAAGGCTTATGACTGCAACTTACCTGTCTTTGACGAGGACACATTTTAACCCACGTGCAGCCACTCTTGAAGTTATTACCCAAGTTGTTGACGCAGAGTAAGTTGATGAATCATTCACCGACGGAAGTCTTGAGGAAGAAATCATGGGATTTTGAAGGTCAAAATAAGAACATCAAGATCCAGAGAAATAGAACCGGTGCAACGTCCGGGCCATACTCGCTTGTATACATCGAGTGTTTATTGATCGGCACAGAAATGACCGGTATGTGCGACACCAATGTGGGAAAGATGCAATGGGTTTGGGATTATGGGGTACTAACTAAATGGTTGGATCCCGTGTATAAAGAAGAATATATACAAAGACAAAAACGAACACGATAATAATTTTTTATTTCAAGCCACTTCACTTTACATGTAGTGACAATAATTTTTATGTCTGGCGAAATTTAAATTTTAATAATGCAATGGATTTTATATATGTTGTAATAGATATAATACCTGTTTTGATAGATTGATTATCTGTTGGAATAGGTTGGTCATCTGTTACATTATGCAGAGGTTTCCTAGTCTGTCTGTCGTAACAGATATCCAATCTGTTACAACATATAATCTATCTGTTGCAACTGATAGGTAATATGTTGGAACAAATCAAGAAAGTAGGAAGACCTGTTATATAATTTCCAGCAGATGACAATATATATATATATATATAGCGGAGACAAACACGATCATAATTTTTTATTTCAAGCCACCTCACTTTACATGTAGTGACAATAATTTTTATGTCTGCCGATAGTTTAATTTTTGTAATGCAACAGATAGTATATCTGTTGTAATAGATATAGTACTTGTTGTGACAAATTTATTATCTATTTGAATAGGTGGATCATTTGTTGCATTATGAAGATGTTTCCCAGCCTGTCTGTCGAAACAGATATCCAATCTGTTGCAACATATAATCTATTTGTTGCAATCGATAGATAATCTATTGGAACAAATCAAGAAAGTAGGAAGACCTGTTATATACTTTCTAGTAGTTGACCTACGTGTTGCATCTTATGTTGCAACATATGTCTAAATCTATTTAATAAGATATGTCATCTGTTGCAACAAATGTATTATCTGTTGCGATATTTGAATCTAGTATTCTATTTCATTTAACATGTTCAAAACGAAGGATTAAATTATATTCATAGACAACATAAAATAAATTGAAGCCTTCAAAAATTACATGAAATAACTCAACAAATAAATGAAATGTAAAAAAATAATTATGGGTACTAATGATCTACTCTACAAATAAATCAACAAGTTAAACCAAGGAGGATAGGTCATTACATCGACGTACTAAAGCTATAAATATCTAATCAATATGGACAAGTTGTTCTTCATCCGATGCTGCAGAATTCGGCTTTGGTCGTCGTGGATCTTTAATGTCGCCTGCATACGGCTTCTGAGCTTTTGCTTCTCCGTATTTCCATAAAAGAGTAGCATATATTGTGTGGAGAAATCCAGCATCAAGTCCATCATTTGGTACTTGAAATCCATCATTCAAATACTCCGTGAAGGCGGCAACAAAAGGACCACAATTCCTGCATTTTAAAAAAATAGATAATCCATTGCGTTGTGAAATTTGTGAAATGAAACTAAATCAATGACACTTAAACTTATAGGATACCAATGGTTTGTTGAGTAATTCCTTTAACATATTGTACATCAAATGTATTACCCATTTTATCCCGTTATGCTTCAATCGTCGACCAATCAGTACAAACCTTTTGGTATAAAAATCCACTCATATCAAGGTAAGTAGACAATATTTTAACCATCTTTTGTATCTCAGACGACAGCCCAAAACATCTCCTTCGCGACGTCGAGTCATAAACTCGGATGCGCCTCTCTTTTAGAATGACGACAGCCAACACCCAATGAAATTCATCACCACAATTAATTGGGATGTACACTTCATCAACCAAATACTAAGGTAAGCCATCCAGAATTCTAAAACCTTTGATGATGTTGATTAAGCATTCCTCATGTTGGGAAACTTCAGACTGTTGTTGATAATACCTATCGTAGGCATTATTGGTGTAAACTTTGTACAAATAATTGTCTGTCGTGTATCTGTACTTTTCTTGTGTTTGCAACTTGGCCTTCTTTCGGAGGTAGTAAAAAATGACATCGATGTGCTGCACATATTATCAAATATTTCAGATTACGTGATGAAAAAATTAATACGCAGATGCAATTAAATAAAGTATTAATTAATAGTAATATGTATGATATTTAAACCTCATCATTCTAGCAAGTTTGGGGCTGTGACATCAAATAGAACCAATTCTTCATTCCGAGATGTGCAACGATAAAGTCAAACATATCAAAACCAAGACTCGATTCATTCACTTTGTAGCATTCATCATTTTGTTTTCTACATGATGATTTATATGTGTTAATGTCATGTTCTTACAACAAGAATGGTATAAACCAATATATTTAAAATTGATTTATGTACCTACCAGCATGATGCTTTAACAGCCCATCGGCAATCCATTCTGAATAGTCGTTGATTAACTGTACTAGTTTTTTTGAAGCCTCGTCCGAGATGTTAAACCTTTCAAACAGGTAATTCTTCTGTTCTCCCAAACTGACAGGCTCCACTTTTTCTTCTTCTTTGGAAGTAGTTAATGGATTACCAACTGTGATACTATGCTCTTCAGCAGTAGCTTCTACTGTGACATCCACCTGAAAAGCCAGAATTTTCAATGCTAATTATAGATATAAAACAGATTGTCCATCTGTTGCAACAAATGAGTCTAATGTTACATCAGATGGATCATCTATTGGGATAAATTTGAACAGGTAAATTAGAGCAGTACAATAATTTTGAATAGATAACCCATCTATTGCAACATAAGACTCATCTATTGCAACAGATAACTATCTGATGCAACATGTTAGACAATATTTGCAATAGATGCATATATATGTTTGATAATTTTTAGCAAATATATCATCTGTTGAAATAGATATGTGCCTGTTTGTTTGTTGGAACAGATGATGTACATTCACCTTCTTCAACTCATGCTGCTCTCTTGTGGCCCTTGCACATTGAACATCAGTGTAAGACAAAGACAAAGGCGTTGCAATTTTGCTTTTTTTTTTATGCTTGATGATGCCTTGAAAGTGTCTTTCCTTCTCCTCTTATCCACCTTGATCTCTAGTGGAGTGTATGGATATGAAAGCCTCTTTAATGGAATGACACTCCTCTTAGATGTCATTTTCTTTATAGAAGCAGTTAGTGCATTAATAACATTAATTATTCCATTATGTTTTGCCTTGCAGTCTTGACATTTGGATGCAGAACATTCACTAGATGTGGCAAAATCTGGAGAAAAATCTGTACAACCATTATGATCATAATCATAATGGCTTGCTATTTCAAAAACTGTAAGAGGAGCATCATTAGCCCCAATAGGAGCACCACTACCACTACCAATACGACTAACATCATCAACAACAACAAGCCCACCCTCCAAAATTATTTTTCTTGTGATGGTTGTTGTTCCAAACAATTCTATTTTTATTCCATCAATGACCTTAGTGTCCGATAAAGTTTGCACAGACCATAAAGTAAGAAAAAATGGCATCTTCAACTCTCGGTTGGTCGGAACAAGCCACATCTGGACAATCTAAAATAAATTGATACATATATTAGAATGATGATGAAATCATTTAATCATTAATTAAAATAAAAACTTGATTAGAATTGGACTTACTACTTTCTTGGGGGGGGGGGGGATTGAAAAGATCAAGAAATTTTGTATTTTTATCAGTTTTGGCTGACAACCATCTCAGGATTCTTGGACAGGAAACTTCTTCCTGGTAGTTCACTTGTTGTCTCAAATAAGGAATGGCTTCAAATGCCCAAGCCTATAACATAACGTCAATAAATCAAAAGCATAATTGAATAAAAAATGATGAATCATATCATGATAAAAGAAATGTTTACCATGAAGGCCCATGAAAATCCATATAAGTTGACTGTTTTTGACGTTAACGGAGTCAACAAATATTCGACAGTCATTTTGAAGCTTTCTAACCCCAAGAATAGTTGTTAAATGCCTCAAGATCCTTCGGAGAGATTTATTAAACCAAGACTTATGTTGTTGTTAACGTCTCTCGCCAAAAAATATTATGTACAAACCAAACCAAGCACAATGATTGTTTGTGATTCTTTGAAAGTCCTTTACCTTTCAATACTTCTGTCGGATTTTTGTTTTTGAAGCTTGGACCAACAATGGACACCAGGTCCTCACGATCACTTGACTTGTCTTTGCCCTTTTTAGGTGTATGGGGTACTCTTTTTTGGGTCAGAGTAGGTATAATTCGAGAAGGAAAAGGAGGATAGTATTTTAGTCCGGTAACTATGGCAAACTCCTTCCAACCAAAACAAACAGGCATGCCACAATAATTTATCCACACCTCATCCATCTTATCTTTGTTTTCATACATAAGTCTGCGCTTAAGAAGATCATATACCATGTTCATCTAGAAAAGAGCATTGTTGTTCTCCGGTAAATCAAGATATTACCCAACGCAGCTTTCCCAGAAATAAGAATCTAATTTTTGTTCTCGAAGTATTTTTCTGAAGGCGTCAAAAGATTTTTCCATGAATGACTTAACCACGGGATCAGCCGTTAAATCTGTGGCACCATCGCACTACATCTCACAGGATAAAGATCAACGCTGAAGGTTTTGACTAACTCTTCGACGGAAGGGCTATTAGCTTTTGGATCATCTCTTTTGAAAGATTCCTCCTCCCCGTGTTCATTATCTTCTGCTCTTGATTGAGATTGTTTTGCAAAAATTTTGACTTTTTAGAAGAGAGTCGCCACTTAATTTTGAAAAAAGAAATTAAGAAACCTTCATAAAAATACTTAGACGATTCAAAACAGTAAAATCATTTGAGTCAGAGATTCTGAATAAGCGGTTTCTATTAACGTTTTAGGAAGGTGTTAGGCACCTAAAACGTCCGCTAACTTGCGGGTATCCGATCTGTTTGAAAACATTCTTTGACTAACTTTGGAAAATCGATTTGTTGGAAAAGTAATTGATTAAGGAGAAGCTTTTCACGAAATTAGTTTTTAGCGACATAGGGATTTAACTAGGTTTGCAAAGAAGCACGTAAACAGGTAAACGAAAGGGAAAGGGGAGAAAATGGGTAAGTAGTGATTTAGGCTTTTAAGCCCAAATCGTCGACCCTGTCCTAATCTAGTTGGGTTTTCAACCCATTTTTCACCTGTCCTAATTCTATGTTTTCGAGCCCTTTTCGGCTCGAGTTTTCACTTCACCTGTATTAAATACAACTTTGGCTTCGAGGACCAAATGAATAAATAATGAGCTAAATAAATGAATACATAAAAGACGCAATAAATGAATTAAAAATGAGACTTTAGAGTCTCTTTGCCAATGGGTTTCTACCCATTGCTTCTGCTTCCATCCTCTCGCATCCGTACCCCGTGTGTCTGACTTTAGATTTTCCTTCGGGCTCGACTCAATGCTATGGGCCTCAATGACCATTATGAAATGCAAAGGGAAAGAGTCCGTTTGGACTCCCAAGCGGGTTCCGGCGAAGAAAGAGATGAAGAAATTAATACTCATTTCATATTTGCAACCAACACGCAGAATATAAAAATGATTCAAGAATTCCGAGAAAAGCATATATCGACCAAAGAATTCTACATTAATAGAAGGTAAATTAATAATGATTCAAAATTGGCAATCCGAATACATGATTTGAAATTCGCTCAAATTCAACTCATTCTAGCAAGCTAAAAGGCAATATTTATCCGCTACAGCTCCGAGCATTGTATTTTGAAACATGAGCATCGTTTGGAGTAACTTCTGAAACACCCAATTAATTTAATCAACGGGAATATTAAATTAATTTATCAAGTCTTATTTCTGAACCCAAAAGCATATGTGTCATTATGAGGAACTCAAGCACAATAGGAAAACAAGAAAAAACAACTAAAGAAAATTATCTCAAAATCCAGCTATAGTTCGACCAATGACAAAAATTAGAAGGATCTTGTAACATATAAAGATTCATTACTCACACAGTGATTCAACCTCCTAACCTAACCTATTGAAGGGGAAAGGATAACTGATAGTGAATAAATAAAAGAGGAAAGAGGGAACAATCTGAATACTAACAATAAATTAAATAAAATCCTTTTAAAGAGTCAAAGCAATCAAAAGGAAACAAGTTTTGAAATGATTTCAAGCATGGAGCCAACTATACTTAATCAAAAACTAAAGTCCTAAATCAAATTTTCCATTCTTTTGATCAAGTTGTGCAAAATAGTAAAGTCAGAAGCTTTAGCCGACCTAATTGAATCGGTGCTTTAGGACTTTTGACGAACTCATTGATCTCCTATTCTATATTTCAAAGAGATAACAAACAAACATAATTGCAGAAACGCAAGCATTATGAACTAAAAAGGGTTAAATGAACATCATATGTATGTAAAGAAAGACAGTATGAGAATGTCCGGTCGACAAGCTGAGAGATGCAAAAATATACGATGACAAGCCAAAAGAAGCAACAATACACGATGAATGAAAAAATATACAATGACAAGCCAAAAGATGCAACAATACACGATGACAATACATAATAACAAGCTGAAAAGATGATTTTAAAGAAACTCGACGAAAATCGTATTACCAGCATTATAAACACAACAACAGCCAACATATTGATTCAAAAATAATAGTCATTACAAACAAAACTTATGATCCCAAGGTCGTCTACAACAACTATTCTCCAGCATACAGTATTACTACTATGATAAAATGATGATGATGATGAAACGAACAAGAAATAAAATTAAAACTAAATAGGAAGGAAGATTACCTATTTCGGAGCAGCAAAATCGGACCATGAACTTACGTCAGGATTTCGACCACCGTCGAAAAGTGGATGTCTTTTACAAAAATCTCGACTAACACGTTGTTTTCTCTAGATTTTTTGCTACATAACAGTTCCCTTTTTCTCTAACCCCCTATTTTCTCCGCTTTTCTCTTAATTTTCTTTTCAAAGAAAGAAAATTTTTCCACTCTTTTGGTTTTGGACCTAGCTAGCTCAGAAAATTTTCCAACCCAAAAGAAGAACTCCCAATTTCCCCTAAATTTTCAACCCTCTCCAAAAAAGAACGAAAGGCCCCTTATATAGAAGATCAATAGGGTTATTTTTGGGGAATTTTTGAATTAGGATATTATGGGATTTGAAATTTGAATTCCCCCTTCCAGCTTGTGGTTTCATCAACAAACGTGCCCATTTTGGAATTGGCTGACCAATAAGATTTAGGAAAAATGAATTCTTCCCCAAAACCAATGGAAATCAGCCAAATATTGTACGAGATCGTACAAGTTATCCCAAAATTTGTGGGATAGAATCATTGGAGATGACACCTGGCCCATTTTCTAGAAGCTTCAAGGTTCTTCCTCATTGTACTATCGCGTGAGGCGCGTGTTGTGCGAGGTCGGGTCGGTCGTGGGGCAAAGATGATTTGTCGAATTTGAGTTGATTTGGACGAATTTTGGGTTAGAGATGGAGTCGTTGTTTGTTGCTAGTTTTTGTGATGGTTAGAATGTACACATATTGTACTGCTGTTTGTGAAGAAGAAAAGGGGATATGGGAATGGGCCGGGTCAACTGATTTCGGAGCGGGCTTATGTCATTGTGATGTTATTGTTAAATGGATCAAGGGAATAGATGAAGGGATATTGGGCCCGGTCAATGTTTTTGGGCCACTGTTGTTGAAATGGGCTGAGAGTTGGGCCATTAATTATGGATCGGGTGTTGTTGTTGTGGTTGATATTGATGGCTGCTGAAATTAAAGGGGAAACAGGTAAATCAAGCTATTTTGGCTATTTATTAAATACCCAAAAGGAAATTTTAGACAATTGCATTTGAAATATAGCCTAATTAAAATTCAATCGACCAATTGTTAAGACAGTACCTTTAGTATATCAAAATACTTATTAAAAAATTGCAACAACTTTAAGCACCTCTTGTTTATAGTTTAACGATGAAGTTTTTATGACTTCCAATCATCAACCGAGTGATATTTAACGTGTGATGAAGATTTTATGTCTTCAAATCACTAGTTAAGTTCAAACGGAGTAGAAATCTTAGAGCTTTAATCTCCAAAAAATAAGCTATACAGATTCTGAAAGGTTATTCCGTAAGATTGTTATTTTTAATGTTTTTGGATACAAGAATCTGTATATATGCAACAATAACTTCAACACAAGTTCAAGTCCAAGACAAGAATACTTATGAAGTTCCTTAACACCTTCAACACAAGATTATGAATAATCTATCCAAGAAGTATGTTAATTTTCATAAAATAGAATATTTAAGGCCAAGTCCCCCGACTTCACGGAGCGTCCATAAGAAATAATACCCCTCATTGTACCCTAGGTTATGGAATCTTCCTCCCAAGATAAAATGGCCTTCATTTCGAATAAAGCGGTACCTCAAATTATTGGATTCGTCGAACTCACTCAACTGTTTAATGATCACATAGAGTTTTTGTATAGAAGAAAAGATTTTTTGCTGTAAAAAATCATACCAATGCCTGAGGAATATATCAGGTATTTATAGCCTTTAATGTGTCCTTTTAGAAAGGATGCATTGGTTCAGCAGAAAGGCACCTATTCAGTAGCAGTCACGTCCCTTCGCCCTGTCTGTACTGGATCTGCACCTGGTCTACGGGCGCAGGTGATGTTTTGCAAATTCCAGTAGTTTCTGCGCTGAATCTACACTCACATGTCACATACCTGCATTGAGTCTGTGCCCGCAGGTCACCCTAAGCACAAAACAGTTTACCTTTTCCCTCGAAGGGTCGTATCCCTTTGTGATGCATTGTGTATGCATTTGCATGGCATTAAAATTGCACCCGCACTTGGAGAAAATTAATAATATCAGATTTTTAGATTAAAAATTTTACTTGTAAATAAGTTTCAAATAAAATTCATCTAAAAAATTAGATCTCATCGATCGATCTTTTGACAAATCTGAAGCTGAAGTCGAGCCGAGCAAGTGACGACAACAAAGGCATGAGGCACCTCCTTGTTCTTGCATCACTATACATGTGAAGTTAGTGTTCCTTATTAAAAACACACCAAAGATTCCTGCTCCCACTAATGTGGGAGAATTAGTGAACTTTCCAATTTGAGAGTACACTTTCTAAATTGGTCTCTCTTTCCCTTCACTATTTTCCCTTCATTTTTCATTCACATATACACCTTGAACCCAACAATCCCCCACATGAATGGGGAATGGATATATTTTAAAGAATTTACGGACAAGCATATGACCATTTAGCAAAGACTAATTGCATCTGGATAAGTAGGTTTTCCTTTGAACTTTTCGTAGTGAACATTCATCGGATGCACTCGGTCAATCGGTAGATTTGATATCTTTGAACTGTCGAGCTTTAATGTACACCTAGAGAACACATGTCACACAATGAGCCTTTTACTATTTATTTTTCTCAAGGTTTTGTTCTTTTCAGCCATGAACACATCCCGGTTTCATGAGAGCTTAGAGAATAGGCCTTTACTAACATTCTCCTTGAAGCGGCTTCCACTTCACCCTCACATAGGTGATTTATAAACGTCCAATCCTGTAGATTAAACTAGTTGGTCAAATCTGTCAAATTTACATAATCATTAAAAGACTTTTCACCTTAAGTCTTATCCTTATTTACTAAACATTGTCTATATCATGAGAATGGGTTTGGTAATTAACAATGTTTAACCAGTCAGACACAACTTTATTTGATCTCTTTGAACCTAGCTCTTGGGATCTCCAGTCTGCTAGGTAGAGTTATCGCTATGCTGACTTGTCCTAGGCCGTAAAATCATTCTCTTGGATGTCCTCTCAACTCCTTCTCTAGATAGGCCTTTAGTAAATGGATCCGGCACATTATCCTTTGACTTCACATAGTCAACAGTGATAATTCCACTAGAGAAAAGTTCTCTAACGGTATTATATCTCTGTCTTATATGATGAGATTTATCGTTGTACATCATGCTCCCTGCCCTACCTATTGTCGCTTGGCTATCATAGTGTACACATACTGGTGCAATTGGTTTGAGCCAATAAGGAATATCTTCTAAGAAATTCTGGAGCCCTTATGCTTCTTCACTGGTTTTATCCAATGTAATAAATTCAGATTCCATTATAGAGCGAGTAATACAAATCTGTTTGGATGATTTTCAAGAGACCGCTCCTCCACCGATAGTAAATACATATTCAATTATGAATTTTCCTTCATTCGATCTGGTGATCCAATTTTCATCACTATACCTTCAAGTACCACATGATATTATAATGCAAGGCATAGTCTTGAGTATATTTAAGATAATCCAAAACTCTTTTCATTGCTATCGAATGAGTTTTGTTGGGATTACTCGTGCACCAACTCAACTTACTAATAGTGCATGCTATGTTTGGTCGTGTACAATTCATTATATACATTAAACATCCCAATACTCTTGCGTACTCCAATTGTGAGTCACTTTCTCATTCATTCTTTCGTAGTGCAAAGCTCACATCCAATGGAGTCTTGGCAATACCGAATTTCATATACTTAAATTTGTCAAGTAACTTTTTGATATAATGAGACTGTGAAAATTCCAACCTTTGTGGAGTTCTATGGATTCCTATGCCTAAGATCACATCCGCAACTCCAAGGTCTTTCATATCAAACTTACTCTCGAGCATTTATTTTGTAGCATTTATATCAGAAATGTCTCTACTGATGATCAACATATCATCCACATACAAACAAACAATGACTTGGTGATTTGGTGTGTCTTTAATGTAAACGCATTTATCATATTCATTTATCTTGAACCCGTCTTCCAACATAGTTTGGTCAAACTTCGCATGCCACTTGTTTGGTGCTTGCTTTAGTCCATACAATGACTTAATAAGTTTACACACCTTATTCTCTTTTCCCGTTACCACAAAATCCTTAGGTTGTTCCATGTAAATTTCTTCCTCCAATTCTCCAGTAAGGAATGTTGTTTTCACATCCATCTGATGGATTTCAAGACCATAGACCGCCGCCAAGGCAATTAACATTTGAATCAACGTTATCCTTATTACTAGTGAGTATGTATCAAAGTAATCAAGGCCTTCTTTATGTTTGAAGCCTTTTACTACAAGTCTTGCCTTGTATTTGTCAATAGTACCATCCGCTTTCATTTTTCTTTTGAAGATCCATTTAGAACCTAAAGGTTTGTTTTTAGGAAGAAGATCAACCAACTCCCAAGTATGGTTGCTTAAGATTGAATCAATCTTACTATCGACTGCCTCTTTTCAAAAGGATGAGTCCGAAGACGTCATCTCTTCTTTAAATGTTTGAGGCTCATTTTCTAAAAGAAATGTTATAAAATCCAATCCAAACAAAGTTAACATTTTTTTATATGTACTACGTCTTGGATTCTCATCATTATGTACATTCTCACTTGGTTCATTTCGAGGTCGTTTAGACCCCTCACTAGACTGTTTATGTCTAGTTTTATACGGATAAATGTTTAATGAATTCAACATTATCTGATTCAATTACTATATTTTCATTAATATCCTTATGTTCAGATTTATGAACCAAAAACCGACATGCTTTACTGCTTTTAGTATATCCTATGAACACGCAGTCTACCATCTTAGATCCTATCTTAACCATTTTAGGAATAGGAACTTGAAACTTTGCTAGACACCCCCACACTTTAAAATATTTCAAGTTGGTTTCCTTCTTTTCCATTTTTCATAAGGAATTGATTGTGTCTTGCTATGGGGAACTCTATTGAGTATTCGATTGGCTGTAAGGATAGCCTCCCCCCATAATCTTTGCAGTAAACCTAAACTTATAAGTAAGACATTCATCATTTCCTTCAAAGTTTGATTTTTCTTTTCTGCAATTTCATTAGATTGAGATGAATACGGGGCCGTAGTTTGATAGACAATTCCATTCTCTAGACATACTTTGGCGAAGGGAGATTCATATTCTCTGCCTCTATCACTTCTTATAGTTTTAATCTTTTTCTCTAACTGATTTTCAACTTCAGTTTTGTATACCTAAATGCATCTACTACTTTATCCTTACTATTTAGCAAGTAGACACAACAATATCTAGTGCAATAGTCAATAAAAGTTATGAAATACTTTTTTCCACCTCGTGATGGTGTTGACTTTATATCAGAAATGTCAGTGTGGATTAAGTCTTAGGAATTGGAATTCCTTTCAACGGACTTATAAGGATGCTTTGCATACTTTGATTCCACACAAGTCTGACACTTTAATTTATTGCACTCAGAGTTTGGCAAAACTTCTAAGTTAATAAGTTTACTCAACGTTTTGTAATTAACATGGCCTAATCGTTCATGTCATAAATCATAAGACTCAAGAAAGTAAGAAGAAGCTGAACTGATTTCAACATTCATTACATTCATTTTGAATAGGCCCTCATTGAGGTAGCCTTTTCCTACATACACTTCTCCTTTACTAAGTATAATTTTTTCGGAAACAAATACACATTTGAATTCGTTCTTGTCTAGAAGTGAAACAGAAATCAATTTCTTCCATAACTCTGGAACATACAAGACATTGTTAAGTGTCAATACTTTGCCGGAAGTTATCTTCAAGCACACTTTTCCTGTTCCTTCTACTTTTGCAGTAGCGAAGTTTGCCTTGTAGATCTTTTCTTCTACTTGAGCCAGAGCAAACGTCAAAAACAACTCCTTGTTAGCACAAACATGGCGTGTGGCACAAGAATCCATCCGTCATTCGTGGGGATTTCCCACCAAGTTGCATTCAGAAAGCATAGCACACAGATCACCTATTTCTTTCTCGAATTCATCCAAATTTGCTTGTTCCATCTTCTTCCCTTTCTTCAGGGCACGATAATCCGTAGACTAATGGCCAATATTGCCACCGTTGAAGTACTTTCCCTTGAATTTCTTATTGGATTGATTGCTTTTATTTCTAGCTTTCTTTCTCTTTTTAGAGTTTTTTTGGTCATCTTCCACAATGTTTGCTCCATTCATTGCAGAATTTCCTCTTGACTATCTTTCCGTAGCCTTATTATCCTCTTCAATGCATAGTCGTACAATCAGATCTTCGACTGTCATCTCCTTACATTTGTATTTTAAATAGTTCTTGAAGTCTTTCTACATAGGTGGTAGCTTCTCTATTATTGCTGCTACTTGAAATGCCACATTCATAATCAAACCTACAATAAAGGTTATGTGAATATTAAGACCATATTTAAATAGTTCAACAAAGGTATTTGTCAAAAACATACCTTCCGCAAGGAGATCATGGATGATCACTTGCAGTTCCCACATTTGAAAAACAACAGACTTATTGTCCATCATTTTATACTCCAGGAATCTTGCAACAAAGAACTTTTTAGTTCCTGTATCCTCCGTTTTGTACCTCCGTTCTAGCGCTCCCCATAACTCTTTTGTTGTCTTTGTTCCACTATACACATTGTAAAGGTCATCTTGGAGACCACTCAAGATGTAGTTCCTGCAAAGAAAATTTGAGTGTTTCTAAGCCTCCACAATCATGAATGGCTTTTGTTCAGAGGTTCCCTCAAGCACCTCCAGAGCTTCCTTAAATGTGAACGTTTGAAGACAAAGAGTTGTGAGGTAGAAGAATATTTTCTACTGCCACCTCTTGAAGTCAATACCTGCAAACTTTTTGGGTTTCCCCGCTGGTGCCATTGCTGGCAGAGCATTTATGCGACTTGATGTGGCAACACTAGTTTCCCCCACAGTTGTTGCAGCATCATGTATTTGACTATCAGTCGTCATTTTCCTGTCACCATAAGAAAGTACCTTTAGTATATCAAAATACTTATTAAAAAGTTGAAACAACTTTAAGCACCTCTTGTTTCTAGTTTAACGATGAAGTTTTTATGACTACTAATCGTCAACCGAGTGATCTTTAACTTGTGATGAAGATTTAATGTTTTCAAATCACTAGTTAATTTCAAACGGAGTAGAAAGCTTAAAGGTTTAATCTCCAGAAAATAACCTATACGGATTCCAAAAGGTTATTCCTTAAGATTGTTATTTTCAACGTTTTCGGGTACAAGAATCTATATATATGCAACAATAACTTCAACACAAGTTCAAGTCTAAGATAAGAACACTTATGAAGTTCCTTAATACCTTCAACATAGATTATGAATAATCTATTCAAGAAGTATGTTAATTTTCAGAAATGAGATGAAACAGAATGTTTAAGGACAAGTCCCCCGACTTCACGTAGTGTCCTTAAGGAATAATTTCCCTCACTGTACCCGAGGTTATGGAATCTTCCTCCTAGGATAAAATGACCTGCAATCCGAACAATAGTGGTACCTCAAATTGTTGGATTCGTCGAACTCACTCAACAACTTAATGATCACACAGAGTTTTTTTTGTAGAAGATGAGAGTTTTTGCTATCAAAAATCAAACCAATACCTGAGAAATATATCAGGTATTTATAGCCTTTAATGTGTCCTTTATGAAAGGATGCATTGGTTCAGCAGAAAGACACTTATTCAGTAGCAGTCACATCCCTGCACCCAGTCTGTGATGGACCTGCGCCTGATCTGTAGCCGCAGGTGATGTTTTACAAATTCCAATAGCTTCTGCACTGCATCTGCGTCCACATTCAACCTAAGCACAAAATAGTGTGTTCTCTCGAAGGGTCACATCCCATCGTGATGCGTTGCGTATACATTTGCATGGCGTCAAAAGTGCACCCGCACCACCTTTGGATTAAAAATTTTACTTGTAAACAAGTTTAACATAAAATTCATCTAAAAAATTATATTTCATCAATCGATCATTTTCAAAATCCAAATCCAAAGCCGAGCCGAGTGACGATGACAACAGTGCGAGGCACCACCTTGTTCTTATCTCACTATCCATGTGGAGTTAGTGTTCCTTATTAAAAATACTCCAAAGTTTCGTTCTCCCACTAATGTGGGAGAATTAGTGAACTTTCCAATTTGAGAGTACACTTTCTAAATTGGTGTCTCTCTTTCCCTTCACCATTTTTATAACACCCCACAAAATTTTCAGCGTTGTAGCTCACCAAGTAGCATGCTTGAGAGGCTAGCAACTAGAAATATTTTTAAGGGTCAAGAATGACTTAGATTTTTTTTTTATCTCCAGAACTTGGATGGTCTCTAAATTAATTTTTTCAACCTTGAGCTTGGTTTTAAAAGTTGATTCAAGATCGGGGATGGAAGAAGGGTGGCTTGGAGAAGTTTTAGATTTTTCGGCCAAAGGATGTAGCGTGTTTGAATGTTAGAAATAGTGATAGGTTGCGAAGTCGATGCGCTGCATCGATGATCGCATCAATGAAGCAGCAGCCCAACGCGATGTCGACGCGTCGCGTCGGGTGATGCATCAGGTGCCCAATTCGCATTTTTCTTTTAAATTTTGGGTCAGGAGGGGTATTTTAGTCTATTTTCTTCACCTAAACTTTGCCATAACACGAGATTAAAATGTTTTTGGGGCTAAATACATCAGAAACCACTTATATTCCGTCAAATCAAAACCCTAATCCTTTCTCCAAAGATCTAGTGTTCATCCTTAAGATCAAGAGTTCCAATAACTAGTTAAGGTTTGGGTTCCACTCTCCCTCCTAAGAAATCTAAGATACGTGGGACTATCCTAAATCTCATGGGCATTGATTATTGGTTTTCAGGTTAGTTTTCAAGAATCTATTTATGTATATGAAATGGGTTTCAAGGAAATTGATAAATTGTGTTGAAATTCTTACATTATGATGAAGTGTTGTGAAAATTATGGTTAAATCCCTAAATTTGAATTATTCTCATGTAAACTATGATGATTCTTGGATTGTGAACTTAAATGAGAGCATGGGGTATATACTTTCCTCTTTTGCTGTGAAATTGTATTGGTTTCACATGTTAAGAATGGGTTATGCAAATTGTAAAATATTTTAGCCTGCTATGTATACACTGAAATATTTTCATGAGATAATGGAAGAGTGATTTACTTGTTTTGTGATAATCATGGTTCCTATAAGAATGGTTTCAAGTTGAAAGAAAAGATGACCACCATAGATAAAAACATTGCAGAGAAAATTGTTAATTACGATTGTTTTGAATAATGAACTTCCGTTTGATGATTGAATTATTTTATGAGGTCAATGGTACCTTTTAAAATAAGAAAAAGGGAAGTAAAGATGTTATAACATGACTTGCAAGTCTGGGCATGACGATACCCTATTTTGATGTGCCCGAAAACATTGAGAAAGAAAGAACTTTTCAAAGAAGATATAGTTTAAAGAATCTAAATTTGGGCTTAAGAGAGTTAGATAGTTACCCGAAGAAGGCACGATTCAAACGACACATTGCCCGAAATCGTGATTTGCCGACACGGGTTTATAATACCTGAAAGGGAAATTGTATGATGGCGAAGGCTCAATGGCATAGTAGAGAAGCAGAGACTCCAACCCTTACGGCAAACTTAGTTTGGGGGATTTCCCGCCGAGTCAAGGGCGGATTTCATGACATGGAGTTAGCGACTATGGTATTTGTACTTAAAATCTGGCGGCATTATCTTTATGAAGTACATGTTGATATATTTACTGACCACAAAAGTTTACAATGTATTTTCTTGCGGAAAGAACTAAATCTCAGAGAGAAGCATTGGTTGGAACTATGGAAGGATTATGACATGATCCTGCACTACCATCCGGGCAAGGCGAATGTGGTGGCCGACGCCCTCAGCAGATTATCCATAGGAAGTCTTTCTCATGTTGAGGAAGGAAAAGGGGAGACTGTGAAAGATATTCACCAGCTCGCAAATCTAGGGGTACGACTTTTGGATTTTGAATATGGAGGAGTGGTTGTACATGAAATAGCTAAATCTTCTCTATGTGCTGAGTTTAAGGAGAAGAAAGCAGAAGATCCCATCTTGATGTAAATTAAAAATGATGTGGGTCAACAGAAAGTGATGGCATTTAAAATTGACGATAATGGGATTTTGAGATATCAAGGTAGGTTACATGTACCGAATGTGGATGGTCTGTGAGAGAGGAATTCTTGACGAAGCCCACACCTCTAGGTATGTTGTTCACTCAGGCTCTACTAAAATGTATCATGATCTCAAAGCTATATATTGGTGGAATAATATGAAACGTGATGTTGTTGATTATGTTTCCAAGTGTTTGAATTGTCAACAAGTTAAAGCAGAACATTTGAGGCCAGGAGGTATTTCTCAATGGATAGTTTTTCTTATGTGGAAATGGGAGATGATCATTATAGATTTCATCACGGGGCTTCCGATGTCCCAAAACCAGTATGATTCTATTTGGGTAATTGTGGATCGGATGACCAAGTCATCCCACTTTCTGCCTGTAAGGACTAATTATTCGGGAGATGATTACGCCAAGCTGTATATTGAGAAAATAGTTTGTTTGCATGGGGAACCAGTATCCATTATATCCGATCGAGGTACGCAATTCTCTTCACAGTTTTGGTGATCTTTTTAGAGGGATTTAGGTACCCAAGTGAACCTGAGTACTTCTTTCCATCCTCAGACCGATGGGTAAGCCAAACGTACTATTCAGACCCTTGAGGATATGTTGAGGGCCTGTGTAATTGACATTAAAGGTAGTTAGGTAGACCATTTACCATAGATAAAGTTTGCCTACAATAATAGCTATCATACCAGTATTAAGATGGCTCTTTTTGAAGTACTTTATGGGAGGAGATGTAGATCACCGATTGGGTGGTAAGAAGAGGGAGAAACACGATTGTTTAGGCCTGATCTTGTTCATCAGGAAATGGAGAAGGTGAAAGTCATTAGAGAACCACTTAAGACAGCTCAGAATTGACATAAGTCCTATGCCGATATTAGAAAAAGAGAGTTTGAATTTGAGGTAAGCGATTGGGTATTTCTCAAAGTCTCCCCTATGAAGGGAGTCATGCATTTTGAAAGAAGGGGAAGCTTAGTCCTCGTTATATAAGACCATACTATATTATGAGAAGGATAGGTGGGGTTTCTTATGAATTGGATCTGCTGCGAGTTTGGATTTTGTGCATCCCGTGTTCTATGTGTCTATGTTGAAAAAGTGTATTGGGGACCATTCTTTAGTGTTACCTATAGAAGGAATCAATGTGAAATACTCCTTGTCATACGAAGAAGAACCCATTTCCATCTTGGATCGCCAAGTCCAGAAGTTGAGGAGCAAAGAAATTACCTGTAATACCCTGGGAATATTTTTGTTGAAATTTT